>NW_024341513.1:0-21827 GCF_902729225.1 Pteropus medius | reverse complement strand
TTCAGGGCCACCCACAGACATGCAAGGGATGCTTTGGCCCCTCCGTCCATGGCGGCCGTCACCCGCTGGAAAGAGTTCATTTGGGAGACACTGCAGACGGCTGTGGGTCTGAATTCGGCCTCCGTGCCTTAGGAGCTTTGCGATCAGCTCTTTGAGCCTTTCATTTCTTCATTTTGAATGCGTCCACGGGGACCATTACGACCATCCCAGGCAGAAAGGTGAGGGAGAGGAGGGTGTCTGCTTCCGTCCTGAAGTCTGATTTCCAATGCGGAAAGCAGGAAGGAGCAGAGGCCTTAGGAAGGAGCCCCGGGGCCTCTGGGATGAAAAGAGATCATGCTGAATTGTGGCTCTGGAACGCCCGGTGTCCCCACTGCAGGGAGGTGGAGGTGCTAGGAGCGGCCTGTCTTCTGTGGTAGACCAGGGGTCCACGCAGGTTTCCTTCGAAAATCCACCATATACATATATATGCATATAGATGAACATATATATGCATATATATGTATATGGTAGCTTTGGCAAAAAGCTCTCTGGTGACGTCCATTTTGAGCCAGAATCGCAGACTTCCGAGAAAAGGCTCACTTGCGGCAAATGCACAGCCCTCCCGGGGCCTTAGGGCTCTGTGGGCCATGCCTGGTCATCTGCGGGTACTGGGGTGGCGAAGTTGGAGGAGCACTCACTGACACTTTGAGCTCCTAGAGGTACAAACTACGTGTCATTCATCTCTGCATCCTCTTGCAGGGGTCAGGGCCGCCCACAGACAGCGTACCCGGGGATGCTTTGGCCCTCCGTCATGGCGGGCGTCACCCGCTGGAAAGAGTTCAGTTGGGAGACACTGCAGACAGCTGTGGGTCTGAATTCGGCCTCCGTGCCTTAGGAGCTTTGCGATCAGCTCTTTGAGCCTTTCATTTCTTCATTTGAATGCGTCCACGGGGACCATTACGACCATCCCAGGCAGAAAGGTGAGGGAGAGGGAAGTGTCTGCTTCCGTCCTGAAGTCTGATTTCCACTGCGGAAAGCGGGAAGGAGCCGAGGCCTTAGGAAGGAGCCCCGGGGCCTCTGGGATGAAAAGAGATCATGCTGAATTGTGGCTCTGGAACGCCCGGTATCCACACTGCGGCGAGGTGGAGGTGCTAGGAGCGGCCTGTCTTCTGTGGTAAACCAGGGGTCCACGCAGGTTTCCTTCGAAAATCCACCATATACATATATATGCATATAGATGAACATATATATGCATATATATGTATATGGTAGCTTTGGCAAAAAGCTCTCTGGTGATGTCCATTTTGAGCCAGAATCGCAGACTTCCAGGAAAAGGCTCACTTGCGGCAAATGCACAGTCCTCCCGGGGCCTTGGGGCTCTGTGGGCGATGCTCGGTCTTCTGCGGAGACTGGGGTACCGAAGTTGGAGGAGCACTCACTGACACTTTGAGCTCCTAGAGGTACAAACTACGTCTCATTCGTCTCTGTATCCTCTTGCAGGGTTCACGGCCACCCACAGACGGCGTAGCCAGGGATGCTTTGGCCCCTCCGTCCATGGGGGCCGTCACCCGCTGGAAAGAGGTCAGCTGGGAGACACTGCAGACAGCTGTGGGTCTGAATTCGGCCTCCGTGCCTTAGGAGCTTTGCGATCAGCTCTCTGAGCCTTTCATTTTCTTCATTTTGAATGCGTCCACGGGGACCATCACGACCATCCCAGGCAGAAAGGTGAGGGCGAGGGAGGTGTCTGCTTCCGTCCTGAAGTCTGATTTCCACTGCGGAAAGCGGGAAGGAGCCGAGGCCTTAGGAAGGAGCCCCGGGGCCTCTGGGATGAAAAGATATCATGCTGAATTGTGGATCTGGAACGCTTGGTGTCCACACTGCGGGGAGGTGGAGGTGCGAGGAGCGGCCTGTCTTCTGTGGTAGAGCAGGGGTCCAGGCAGGTTTCCTTCGGAAATCCACCATATACATATATATGCATTTAGATGAACATATATATGCATATATATGTATATGGTAGCTTTGGCAAAAAGCTCTCTGGTGACATCCATTTCGAGCCAGAATCGCAGACTTCCGAGAAAAGGCTGACTTGCGGCAAATGCACAGCCCTCCCGGGGCCTTGGGGCTCTGTGGGCGATGCTCGGTCATCTGCGGGTACTGGGGTACCGAAGTTGGAGGAGCACTCACTGACACTTGAGCTCCTAGAAGTACAAACTACGTCCCATTCGTCTCTGTATGCTCTTGCAGGGTTCAGGGCCACCCACAGACAGCGTACCCAGGGATGCTTTGGCCCCTGCGTCCATGGCGGCCGTCACGCGCTGGAAAGAGTTCAATTGGGAGACACTGCGGACAGCTGTGGGTCTGAATTCGGCCTCCGTGCCTTAGGAGCTTTGCGATCAGCTCTTTGAGCCTTTCATTTCTTCATTTTGAATGCGTCCACGGGGACCATTACGACCATCCCAGGCAGAAAGGTGAGGGAGAGGGAGGTGTCTGCTTCCGTCCTGAAGTCTGATTTCCACTGCGGAAAGCGGGAAGGAGCCGAGGCCTTAGGAAGGAGCCCCGGGGCCTCTGGGATGAAAAGAGATCATGCTGAATTGTGGCTCTGGAACGCCCGGTGTGCACACTGCGGGGAGGTGGAGGTGCTAGGAGCGGCCTGTCTTCTGTGGTAGACCAGGGGTCCACGCAGGTTTCCTTCGAAAATCCACCATATACATATATATGCATATAGATGAATATATATGCATATATATGTATATGGTAGCTTTGGCAAAAAGCTCTCTGGTGACGTCCATTTTGAGCCAGAACCGCAGACTTCCGAGAAAAGGCTCACTTGCGGCAAATGCACAGCCTCCCGGGGCCTTGGGGCTCTGTGGGCGATGCTCGGTCATCTGTGGGTACTGGGGTACCGAAGTTGGAGGAACACTCACTGACACTTTGAGCTCCTAGAGGTACAAACTACGTCCCATTCGTCTCTGTATGCTCTTGCAGGGTTCAGGGCCACCCACAGACAGCGTACCCAGGGATGCTTTGGCCCCTGCGTCCATGGCGGCCGTCACCCGCTGGAAAGAGTTCAGTTGGGAGACACTGCAGACAGCTGTGGGTCTGAATTCGGCCTCCGTGCCTTAGGAGCTTTGCGATCAGCTCTTTGAGCCTTTCATTTCTTCATTTTGAATGCGTCCACGGGGACCATTACGACCATCCCAGGCAGAAAGGTGAGGGAGAGGAGGTGTCTGCTTCCGTCCTGAAGTCTGATTTCCACTGCGGAAAGCGGGAAGGAGCCGAGGCCTTAGGAAGGAGCCCCGGGGCCTCTGGGATGAAAAGAGATCATGCTGAATTGTGGCTCTGGAACGCCCGGTGTCCACACTGCGGGGAGGTGGAGGTGCTAGGAGCGGCCTGTCTTCTGTGGTAGACCAGGGGTCCACGCAGGTTTCCTTCGAAAATCCACCATATACATATATATGCATATAGATGAATATATATATGCATATATATGTATATGGTAGCTTTGGCGAAAAGCTCTCTGGTGACGTCCATTTTGAGCCAGAATCGCAGACTTCCGAGAAAAGGCTCACTTGCGGCAAATGCACAGCCCTCCCGGGGCCTTGGGGCTCTGTGGGCCATGCCCGGTCATCTGCGGGTACTGGGGTGGCGAAGTTGGAGGAGCACTCACTGACACTTTGAGCTCCTAGAGGTACAAACTACGTGTCATTCGTCTCTGCATCCTCTTGCAGGGTTCAGGGCCGCCCACAGACAGCGTACCCGGGGATGCTTTGGCCCCTCCGTCCATGGCGGCCGTCACCCGCTGGAAAGAGTTCAGTTGGGAGACACTGCAGACAGCTGTGGGTCTGAATTCGGCCTCCGTGCCTTAGGAGCTTTGCGATCAGCTCTTTGAGCCTTTCATTTCTTCATTTTGAATGCGTCCACGGGGACCATTACGACCATCCCAGGCAGAAAGGTGAGGGAGAGGGAGGTGTCTGCTTCCGTCCTGAAGTCTGATTTCCACTGCGGAAAGCGGGAAGGAGCCGAGGCCTTAGGAAGGAGCCCCGGGGCCTCTGGGATGAAAAGAGATCATGCTGAATTGTGGCTCTGGAACGCCCGGTGTCCACACTGCGGGGAGGTGGAGGTGCTAGGAGCGGCCTGTCTTCTGTGGTAGACCAGGGGTCCACGCAGGTTTCCTTCGAAAATCCACCATATACATATATATGCATATAGATGAATATATATATGCATATATATGTATATGGTAGCTTTGGCGAAAAGCTCTCTGGTGACGTCCATTTTGAGCCAGAATCGCAGACTTCCGAGAAAAGGCTCACTTGCGGCAAATGCACAGCCCTCCCGGGGCCTTGGGGCTCTGTGGGCCATGCCCGATCAGAAAGGTGAGTGAGAGGGAAGTGTGTGCTTCCGTCTAGAAGTCTGATTTCCAATGTGGAAAGCTCGAAGGAGCAGAGTCCTTAGGAAGGAGCCCCGGGGCCTCTGGGATGAGCTGGGACTCTGTCTCATTGTGGCTCTGGGACCCCTTGTGTCCACAATCCGGGAAGGCGGATATGCTTGGAACGGCCTGCCTTCCCTAAAGACCTGAGGGCAACAGAGCTTTTTTCCTGAAAATCCACTATATATTTGTGCATATATATTCATATATATTCATATTCATATATATGCACATGTGTATATGCTAGCTCTGGGATTAATCACTCAGTTCACATCCATTTTGAGCCAGAAATGCATACTTTTGAGAAATAGCGCACTTGTGGCAAATTGACATGCTGGTCAGTCCCTGGGATTTTGTGGGCAATGTTTTGTCCTCTGCGGGTAGTGGGTTCATACGTTTAACAAGCTCGCAGGGTCCCATTGAGCTCCCTGGGATAGAAAATGGGTCTAATTCCTCTCTGTATCCTTCTGCAGACTTCAGGGCCACCCACAGGCAGTGTGCCCAGCGATATTTTGGGCCGCCCTTCCATCGTCCCATGTGCCCCTCCATCGTTGTCGTGGAGGAAGCCAAAAGGCATCCTTCTTCTCGTAGAAATAGGTCAGTATGGCAAACTTCAGACACCTGTTGGGCTGTATGTGACTCTGTCACTTATTAGCTGTGTGATCACGTGTATGAGATTGTGTTTTCTGAATTTTGAATAAGTGTACAGGAACCATGACGAGCAGCCCAGGCAGAAAGGTGGAGGAGAGAGAGGTGTCTGCTCCAGTCCAGAGGTCTGATATCAAATTGAAAAAGTAGGAAGGAAGAGAGGCCCCAGGACGGAGCCCCGGTGTCTCTTGGATGAGCTGGGACACGGTCTCATTGCGGCTCTGGGACCCCCTGTGTCCACAATGCGGGAAGGCAGAAGTGCTTGGAACGGCCTGCCTTTCCTAAAGACCTGAGGGCCACACAGCCTTTTTTCCTAAAAATCCAATATATATATATATATATATATATATATCTATATATATATGTATATATAGATATATATATATATATAGATATAGATATAGATATAGATATATATTCATATATATTTGCATATATATTCATATATATGTATATACATATATATATGGTAGCTCTGGGATTAAGCACTCAGTTCACGTCCATTTTGAGCCCAAAGTGCAGACTTTTGAGAAATTGCTCACTTGCGGCAAATACCCAGGCTTATCAGGCCGTGGGCTTTGTGGGCAATGTTCAGTCCTCTGCGGGTTGTTGGGTACAGACGTTTGACAAGCACTCTGGGTTCCGTGGAGCTCCTTGGGGTGGCTCCATGTCCTGAGCGTCTTTCGTCAGCTCTGGAGGAGGTTGGGCAGCGCAAAGCATGAGAAGCCGCTGTCCCCACCATCCTGACTTTTTTCTTGGGGTCAGGTGCAGAGTATTTCAAGACCATTGTTGGGAAAGCGAGCGGGGGTGTGGGGCGGCAGCAGAAGACGCTTCTTAAGAGCACCTGCTCTGGTCTTCAATTGCCCCGTGTTCAAACCCGGCTCCTCCCCCCACCACGTGTGCCCAATTGCCTCATTCTCACAGGCGGTTGCAGGAGGAGCCGGGTTTGAACACGCAGCAGTTTCTACCCTGCCTCTTACTAGCTCAGCTTCTCAGTTACCTGTGGATGGTCCTAACGATATTCACCTCCGAGGGTTTCAGTGTATATACAAAGTCATTTCATGTAAGTGTCAGCCCTTATTTTTTCCGAGGTCCTTAGGTTCCAAAGTTGCAGTGGGATTTAGGGGGCAGGGACAGAGGGAGGGGGCCTGAGCCCTTTCATGCGTCCCGCAGCCGCAGCAGTTCACCCCCGTGGAACGCGACGGCCCTGAGAGATGCCTGGCCAATGCTGGGGGCTGGGGACCGCTCAAAGTTGAGCCCGGGACTCCACATCTCTCCCTCGCCTGCCCCGTAGTCCGCCGGGGTGGTCCGAGGGCAGCAAATAGGCCCCGGAGCTGCGCGCAGCTTCAGGCCCCTCACGGCCCTCCACGCCCATGCCCGGTGTCACAGAACACAGCGCTGGCCACCAGGCGCTGACGTGGCCGAAACAGACACAGCCGTCTGCAGGCCTTTGCAGGAATCCATGAGCCGACTGGACACGCGGTCGTGACCTTGGAGAGGGAGCATTGACCCTCTGTGCCCTCCCCGCCTTCAGATGTGGCTGGGGGTGAGGTTGATGCTCCTGGGATCTCAGGCCTGTGAGGCCCCAGCCCCTCCTGCTCCCCCAGGCATCGCATGCTGGGAAGTCACAGAGTCACATACAGACCAACAGGTGTCTGAAGTTTGCCAAACCGTGTGTGAGACTCAGTTTTCTGAATTTTGAATGAGTGTACATGAACCAATACTCTAAAGCAGCGTGACGGGGGAACTGTGGGCTGGTAGTGATCAGCCTGTGGGGTCGGCGTAGAGATTCTGCACAGGAAGTCTCTGGCGGTATGGTGGACAGGGGTTTCTCAGAGCATGGTCCGCTGCCTTGGGGGACCCTGAGGCTGCTGTCAGACATCAGGGCTGGCCGGGTGCCGACTCCTGTATAGCGACCTGAGACCTCTGGGTTCTGAGATGGGGTGTCTGGGGTCTTGGTTCAAAGCCGGGGTCTCTGGGTACTGAGCAGCAGCTAGGCCAGAATACGGGGAGGGGGGGCACAGCCGGGGTCTCAGGCCTCTTGGATGAGAAGGGACCAGGTCGCATTGTGGCTCTGGAAGCCCCTGTGTCCACACTCTGATTCTGTCACTTATTAGGCGTGTGATCTCCTCTCTGAGACTTAGTTGACTTATTTTTGAATGAATGAGCATCCACGGACCCCCACGACCATCCCAGGAAGAAATGTGACCGCGGATAGGTGACTGCTCTAGTCCAAAAGTTTCTATTCAAACTGAGAAAGCGGGAAGGAACAGAGTCCTAGGAAAGGAGTCCCGGGGCTTCTTGGATGAGCTGCAACACTGTCTCATTGTGGCTCTGGTACCCCTGTGTCCACCCTCCGGGAAGGCGGATGTGCATCGAACGGCCTGCCGTCCCTAAAGACCTGAGGGCAACCAACATTTTTTCCTAAAAATCCACGATATATATATGTGAATATATATTCATATATATGCATATATATATATATACATAAATACATATATATATATGCATATATATATATATGGTAGCTCTGGCATTAAGTACTCAGTTCACGTCCATTTAGAGCCCAAAGTGCAGACTTTTGAGAAATTGCTCACTTGCGACAAATACACAGGCTTGTCAGGCCCTGGGGCTTTGTGGGCCATGTTCAGTACTCTGCGGGTAGTGGGTACATACATTTGATGAGCTCTCAGGGTCCCATTGAGCTCCCTGGGATAGAAAATGGGTCTAATTCCTCTCTGTATCCTTCTGCCGACTTCAGGACCACCCACAGGCAGTGTGCCCAGCGATTCTTTGGGTCGCCGTTCCATCGTCCTATGTGCCCATCCATCCTTCTCGAGGAGGAACCCAAAATGACATCCTTCGCCAGTAGAAAGAGGTCAGTTTGGCAAACTTCAGACACCTGTTGGGCTGTGACTCTGTGACTTATTAGCTGTGTGATCACGTGTATGAGACTCAGTTTTCTGAATTTTGAATGAGTGTACATGAACCATGACGAGCAACTCAGGCACAAAGGTGAAGGAGAGGGAAGTCTCTGATCCAGTCCAGAGTCTGATGTCTAATCGAAAAAGCAGGAAGGAAGAGAGGCCCCAGGACGGAGCCCCGGTGCCTCTTGGATGAGCTGGGACACTGTCTCATTGTGGCTCTGGGACCCCCTGTGTCCACAATCCGGGAAGGCGGATGTGCTTGCAACGGCCTGCCTTCCCTAAAGACCTGAGGGCAACACAGCCTTTTTTCCTAAAAGTCCACCATATATATGTGCATATATATTCATATATATGCATATATATATATGGTAGTTCTGGCATTAAGCACTCAGTTCACGTCCATGTTGATCCCAAAGTACAGACTTTTGAGAAATTGCTCACTTGCGGCAAATACACAGGCTAGTCAGGCCCTGGCGCTTTATGGGCAATGTTCAGTCCTCTGCGGGTAGTGGGTACATACTTTTGACAAGCTCTCAGGGTCCCATTGAGCTCCTTGGGACAGAAAATGGGTCTAATTCCTCTCTGTATTTTTCTGCAGACTTCATGGCCACCCACAGGCTGTGTGCCACCCTTCCATCGTCCCATGTGCCCCTCCATCCTTGTCGAGGAGGAAGCTAAAATGGAATCCTTCAACTCCTACAAAGAGGTCAGGTTGGCAAACTTTAGACACCTGTTGGGCTGTATGTGACTCTGTCACTTATTAGCTGTGTGATCACGTGTATGAGACTCGGTTTTCTGAAATTTGAGTGAGTGTACAGGAACCATGACGAGCAGCCCAGCCACAAAGGTGAAGGACAGGGAGGTGTCTGTGCCTGTCCAGAGCTCTGATATCAAATTGAAGAAGCAGGAAGGAAGAGAGGCCCCAGGACGGAGCCCCATGCCTCTTTGATGAGCTGGGACACTGTCTCGCTGTGGCTCTGGGAACCCCTGAGTCCACAATCCGGGAAGGCGGATGTGCTTGCAACGGCCGGCCTTCCCTAAAGACCTGAGGGCAACACAAACTTTTTTCCTAAAAATCCACGATATATATATGTGCATATATATTCATATATATGCATATATATATATATGCATATATGTATATGCATATATATATATGCATATATATATATATACACACACATACATATATATATATATATATATATATATATATATATATATATATATATATATATGTATGTATATATATATATGGTAGCTCTGGCATTAAGCACTCAGTTCACATCCATTTTGTGCCCAAAGTGCAGACTTTTGAGAAATTGCTCACTTGCGGAACATACACAGGCTTGTCAGGCCCTGGGGCTTTGTGGCCTTGTTCAGTCCTCTGCGGGTAGTGGGTCAATACGTTTGACAAGCTCTCAGGGTCCCATTGAGCACCTTGGGACAGAAAATGGGTCTAATTCCTCTCTGTATCCTCCTGTAGACTTCAGGGCCACCCACAGGCAGTGTTTCCAGCGATGCTTTGGGCCGCCATTCCATCGTCCCATGTGCCCCTCCATACTTGTCGACGAGGAAGGCAAAATGGCATCCTTCCCCTGGTAGAAAGAGGTCAGTTTGGCAAACTTCAGACACCTGTTGGGCTGTATGTGACTGTGTCACTTATTAGCTGTGTGATCACGTGTATCAGAATCACTTTTCTGAATTTTGAATGCGTGTACAGAAACCATGACGAGCAGCCCAGGTAGAAAGGTGAAGGACAGGGAGGTGTCTGCTCCAGTCCAGAGCTCTGATATCAAATTGAAGAAGCAGGAAGGAAGAGAGGCCCCAGGACGGAGCCCCATGCCTCTTTGATGAGCTGGGACACTGTCTCATTGTGTCTATGGGAACCCCTGAATCCACAATCCAGGAAGGTGGATGTGCTTGCAACGGCCTGCCTTCCCTAAAGACCTGAGGGCAACACAGCCTTTTTTCCTAAAAATCCACCATATATATATGTGCATATATATATAGATATATATATGCACATATATTTATATATATGCACATATATTCATATATATGAACATATATATTCATATATATGCACATATACGTATGGTAGTTCTGGCATTAACCACTGAGTTCATGTCCATTTTGAGCCCAAAGTACAGACTTTTGAGAAATTGCTCACTTGCGGCACATACACAGGCTTGTCAGGCCCTGGGGCTTTGTGGCCTTGTTCAGTCCTCTGCGGGAAGTGAGTACATACGTTTGATAAGCTCTCAGGGTCCTATTGAGCTCCTTGGGACAGAAAATGGGTCTAATTCCACTGTGTATCCTTCTGTAGACTTCAGGGCCACCCACAGTCAGTGTGACCAGCGCTGCTTTTGGCCACCATTCCATCGTCCCATGTTCCCGTCCAACCTTGTAGAAGAGGAAGCCAAAATGGTATCCTTCGCCTGGTAGAAAGAGGTCAGTTTGGCAAACTTCACACCCTTGTTGGGCTGTATGTGACTCTATCTCTTCTTAGCTGTGTGATCATGTGCATGAGACTCAGTTTTCTGAATTTTGAATGAGTATACAGGAACCAAGACGAGCAGCCCAGACAGAAAGGTGAAGGACAGTGACGTGTCTGCTCCATTCCAGAGCTCTGATATCAAATTGAAAAAGCAGGAAGGATGAGAGGCCCCAGGACTGAGCCCCGGGGCCTATCTGATGAGCTGGGACACTGTCTCATTGTGGCTCTGGGAAACCCTGTGTCCCCAATCCGGGAAGACGGATGTGCTTGGAACAGGTTGACTTCCCTAAAGACCTGAGGGCAACACAGCCTTTTTTCCTAAAATCCACCATATATATATGTGCATATATATACATATATATGCACATATATATATGGTAGCTCTGGCATTAAGCCCTCAGTTCACGTCCATTTTGAGCCAAAAGTGGGGACTTTTGAGAAATTTCTTACTTTCGGCAAATACAAAGGCTTGTCAGGCCCTGGGGCTTTGTGGTAAATGTTCAGTCCTCTGCGGGTAGTGGGTCAATACGTTTGATAAGCTCTCAGGGAACCATTGAGCTCCTTGGGACAGAAAATGTGTCTAATTCCTCTCTGTATCCTTCTGTAGACTTCAGGGCCACCCAAGGTCAGTGTGACCAGCGATACTTTGGGCGACCATTCCATTGTCCCATGTTCCCGTCTAACCTTGTAGAAGAGGAAGCCAAAATGGTTCCTGGAGAAGGACAGGGAGGTGAAGGACAGGGAGGTGTCTGATCCAGTCCAGAGCTCTGACGTCACATTTGAAAAACAGGAAGGAAGAGAGGACCCAGCATGGAACCCCGGGGCTGTTGGATGAGCTGGGACACTGTCTCATAGTGGCTCTCGGACCCACAGTGTCCACTCTCCCTGACGACGGATGTGCTTGGAATGGCCTGCTTTCCTTAAAGAGCTGAAAGCAACAGAGCTTTTTTTCTTAAAAAATCTCCCATTTATATATGCGCATATAAATATGCATATATATGCATATATATTTATATATGGTACCTCTGACTTTCAGCACTCAGTTCACGTCCATTTTGAGGCCAAAGTGCAGACTTTGAGAAATTCCTCACATGCGGCAAATACACAGGCTTATCAGGCCCCGGGGCTTTGTGGGCATTGTTCAGTCTACTGCGGGTAGTGGGTACATACGTTTGACATGCTCTCAGGGTCCCATTGAGCTCCTTGGGTCAGAAAATGGGTCTAATTCCTGTCTTTATCCATGTGCAGCCTTCAGGGACACCCACAGGCAGTGTGCCCAGCGATGCTTTGGACCGCCCTTCCATCGTCCCAGGTGCCCTTCCATCCTTGTGGAGGAGGAATCCAAAATGGCATCCTTCGCCTTGTAGAAAGAGGTCAGATTGGCAAATTCAGACACCTGTTGGGCTGTATGTGACTCTTTCTCTTACTAGATGTGTAATCATGTGCATGAGACTCAGTTTTCTGAATTTTGAATGAGTGTACAGGAAACATGACGAGCAGGCCAGGCAGAACGGTGAAGGAGAGGGAGGTATCTGCTCCAGTCCAGAGCTCTCATATCAAATTGAAAAAGCAAGAAGGAAGAGAGGCCCCAGCATGGAGCCCTGGGGCTTCTTGGATGAGCTGGGACACTGCATCATTGTGGCTCTGGGACCCATTGTGTCCACAATCCGGGAAGGCGGATGTGCTTGAAGTGGCCTGCCTTCCCTAAAGACCTGAAGGCAACACAGCCTTTTTCCTAAAATTCCACCATATATATATGTGCATATATATTCATATATATATATATGCACATATATGTGTGGTAGCTCTGGCATTAACCACTCAGTTCACGTCCATTTTGAGCGCAAAGTACAGACTTTAGAGAAATTGCTCACTTGCGGCACATACACAGGCTTGTCAGGCCCTGGGGCTTTGTGGCCTTGTTCAGTCCTCTGCGGGTAGTGGGTCAATACGTTTGACAAGCTCTCAGGGTCCCATTGAGCACCTTGGGACAGAAAATGGGTCTAATTCCTCTCTGTATCCTCCTGTAGACTTCAGGGCCACCCACAGGCAGTGTGCCCAGCGATGCTTTGGGCCGCCCTTCCATCGTCCCATGTGCCCCTCCATCCTTGTCGAGGAGGAAGCCTAAATGGCATCCTTCCCCTGGTAGAAAGAGGTCAGTTTGGCCAACTTCAGACACCTGTTGGGCTGTATGTGACTCTGTCTCTTACTAGATGTGTGATCATGTGCATGAGACTCAGTTTTCTGAATTTTGAATGAGTATACAGGAACCATGACGAGCAGCCCAGGCAGAAAGGTGAAGGACAGGGACGTGTCTGCTCCAGTCCAGAGCTCTGATATCAAATTGAAAAAGCAGGAAGGAAGAGAGGCCCCAAGTCTGAGCCCCGGTGCCTATCTGATGAGCTGGGACACTGTCTCATTGTGGCTCTGGGAAACCCTGTGTCCCCAATCCGGGAAGGCGGATGTGCTTGGAACAGGTTGCCTTCCCTAAAGACCTGAGGGCAACATAGCCTTTTTTCCTAAAATCCACCATATATATATGTGCATATATATACATATATATATATGCACATATATATACATGGTAGCTCTGGCATTAAGCACTCAGTACACGTCCATTTTGAGCCAAAAGTGGAGACTTTTGAGAAATTGCTCACTTTCAACAAATACACAGGCTTGTCAGGCCCTGGGGCTTTGTGGGCAATGTTCAGTCCTCTGAGGGTAGTGGGTACATACGTTTGACAAGCTCTCAGGGTACCATTGAGCTCCTTGGGACAGAAAATGTGTCTAATTCCTCTCTGTATCCTTCTGTAGACTTCAGGGCCACCCACAGGCAGTGTTCCCAGCGATGCTTTGGGCCGCCCTTCCATCGTCCCATGTGCCCCTCCATACTTGTCGACGAGGAAGCCAATGGCATCCTTCCCCTGGTAGAAAGAGGTCAGTTTGGCAAACTTCAGACACCTGTTGGGCTGTATGTGACTGTGTCACTTATTAGCTGTGTGATCACGTGTATGAGAATCACTTTTCTGAATTTTGAATGCGTGTACAGAAACCATGACGAGCAGCCCAGGTAGAAAGGTGAAGGACAGGGAGGTGTCTGCTCCAGTCCAGAGCTCTGATATCAAATTGAAGAAGCAGGAAGGAAGAGAGGTCCCAGGACGGAGCCCCATGCCTCTTTGATGAGCTGGGACACTGTCTCATTGTGTCTATGGGAACCCCTGAATCCACAATCCGGGAAGGTGGATGTGCTTGCAACGGCCTGCCTTCCCTAAAGACCTGAGGGCAACACAGCCTTTTTTCCTAAAAATCCACCATATATATATGCGCATATATATATAGATATATATATGCACATATATTCATATATATGCATATATATGCACATATATTCATATATATGCACATATATATTCATATATATGCACATATATGTATGGTAGTTCTGGCATTAACCACTTAGTTCATGTCCATTTTGCGCCCAAAGTAGAGACTTTTGAGAAATTGCTCACTTGCGGCACATACACAGGCTTTTCAGGCCGTGGGGCTTTGTGGGCAATGTTCAGTCCTCTGCGGGTAGTGGGTACATATGTTTGACAAGCTCTCAGGCAACCATTGAGCTCCTTGGGACAGAAAATGGGTCTAATTCCACTGTGTATCCTTCTGTAGACTTCAGGGCCACCCACAGTCAGTGTGACCAGCGCTGCTTTGGGCCACCATTCCATCGTCCCATGTTCCCGTCCAACCTTCTAGAAGAGGAAGCCAAAATGGTATCCTTCGACTGGTAGAAAGAGGTCAGTTTGGCAAACTTCAGACCCTTGTTGGGCTGTATGTGACTCTATCTCTTCTTAGCTGTGTGATCATGTGCATGAGACTCAGTTTTCTGAATTTTGAATGAGTATACAGGAACCAAGACGAGCAGCCCAGACAAAAAGGTGAAGGACAGGGACGTGTCTGCTCCATTCCAGAGCTCTGATATCAAATTGAAAAAGCAGGAAGGAAGAGAGGCCCCAGGACTGAGCCCCGGTGCCTATCTGATGAGCTGGGACACTGTCTCATTGTGGCTCTGGGAAACCCTGTGTCCCCAATCCGGGAAGACGGATGTGCTTGGAACAGGTTGACTTCCCTAAAGACCTGAGGGCAATACACCCTTTTTTCCTAAAATCCACCATATATATGTGTGCATATATATACATATATATGCACATATATATATGGTAGCTCTGGCATTAAGCCCTCAGTTCACGTCCATTTTGAGCCAAAAGTGGGGACTTTTGAGAAATTTCTTACTTTCGGCAAATACACAGGCTTGTCAGGCCCTGGGGCTTTGTGGTCAATGTTCAGTCCTCTGCGGGTAGTGGGTCAATACGTTTGATAAGCTCTCAGGGAACCATTGAGCTCCTTGGGACAGAAAATGTGTCTAATTCCTCTCTGTATCCTTCTGTAGACTTCAGGGCCACCCACAGTCAGTGTGACCAGCGATTCTTTGGGCGACCATTCCATTGTCCCATGTTCCCGTCTAACCTTGTAGAAGAGGAAGCCAAAATGGTTCCTGGAGAAGGACAGGGAGGTGAAGGACAGGGAGGTGTCTGATCCAGTCCAGAGCTCTGACGTCACATTTGAAAAACAGGAAGGAAGAGAGGACCCTGCATGGAACACCGGGGCTGTTGGATGAGCTGGGACACTGTCTCATAGTGGCTCTCGGACCCACAGTGTCCACTCTCCCTGACGACGGATGTGCTTGGAATGGCCTGCTTTCCTTAAAGAGCTGAAAGCAACAGAGCTTTTTTTCTTTAAAAATCTCCCATTTATATATGCGCATATAAATATGCATATATATGCATATATATTTATATATGGTACCTCTGACTTTCAGCACTCAGTTCACGTCCATTTTGAGGCCAAAGTGCAGACTTTTGAGAAATTCCTCACTTGCGGCAAATACACAGGCTTATCAGGCCCCGGGGCTTTGTGGGCATTGTTCAGTCTACTGCGGGTAGTGGGTACATACGTTTGACATGCTCTCAGGGTCCCATTGAGCTCCTTGGGTCAGAAAATGGGTCTAATTCCTGTCTTTATCCATGTGCAGACTTCAGGGACACCCACAGGCAGTGTGCCCAGCGATGCTTTGGACCGCCCTTCCATCGTCCCAGGTGCCCTTCCATCCTTGTGGAGGAGGAATCCAAAATGGCATCCTTCGCCTTGTAGAAAGAGGTCAGATTGGCAAATTCAGACACCTGTTGGGCTGTATGTGACTCTTTCTCTTACTAGATGTGTAATCATGTGCATGAGACTCAGTTTTCTGAATTTTGAATGAGTATACAGGAAACATGACGAGCAGGCCAGGCAGAACGTGAAGGAGAGGGAGGTGTCTGCTCCAGTCCAGAGCTCTCATATCAAATTGAAAAAGCAGGAAGGAAGAGAGGCCCCGGCATGGAGCCCTGGGGCTTCTTGGATGAGCTGGGACACTGCATCATTGTGGCTCTGGGACCCCCTGTGTCCACAATCCGGGAAGGCGGATGTGTTTGAAGTGGCCTGCCTTCCCTAAAGACCTGAAGGCAACACAGCCTTTTTCCTAAAATTCCACCATATATATATGTGCATATATATTCATATATATATATATGCACATATATGTATGGTAGCTCTGGCATTAACCACTCAGTTCACGTCCATTTTGAGCCCAAAGTACAGACTTTAGAGAAATTGCTCACTTGCGGCACATACACAGGCTTGTCAGGCCCTGGGGCTTTGTGGCCTTGTTCAGTCCTCTGCTGGTAGTGGGTCAATACGTTTGACAAGCTCTCAGGGTCCCATTGAGCACCTTGGGACAGAAAATGGGTCTAATTCCTCTCTGTATCCTCCTGTAGACTTCAGGGCCACCCACAGGCAGTGTGCCCAGCGATGCTTTGGGCCGCCCTTCCATCGTCCCATGTGCCCCTCCATCCTTGTCGAGGAGGAAGCCTAAATGGCATCCTTCCCCTGGTAGAAAGAGGTCAGTTTGGCCAACTTCAGACACCTGTTGGGCTGTATGTGACTCTGTCTCTTACTAGATGTGTGATCATGTGCATGAGACTCAGTTTTCTGAATTTTGAATGAGTATACAGGAACCATGACGAGCAGCCCAGGCAGAAAGGTGAAGGACAGGGACGTCTCTGCTCCAGTCCAGAGCTCTGATATCAAATTGAAAAAGCAGGAAGGAAGAGAGGCCCCAAGTCTGAGCCCCGGTGCCTATCTGATGAGCTGGGACACTGTCTCATTGTGGCTCTGGGAAACCCTGTGTCCCCAATCCGGGAAGCCGGATGTGCTTGGAAAAGGTTGCCTTCCCTAAAGACCTGAGGGCAACATAGCCTTTTTTCCTAAAATCCACCATATATATGCATATATATATATGCACATATATATACATGGTAGCTCTGGCATTAAGCACTCAGTACACGTCCATTTTGAGAACTCAGTCATGAATCAAATAGGTTTTGTGAGCAAAGTTGTATTACTGTTTGTTTATTTTAGGTTGCCTAGGATTTTATGAGCTGGTTTTATGTAGGTTACAGGAAACTATTGGCATATGAGGTAGCACTTTTGTCTGTTGCTTCTGTTTTGGGTAAGGGAGGTGGATGGCAAACAAGGACTACAGAATGCAAGAAACTGGTCCACCAAACTTGGGAAAAATAAATAAAAGGAGCGGAAGTTGTAAAGAAAATTTTCTAAGTTAGATCAGCTGTGGTCACCTGACTTCCAGTGCAGACTGTCTGAAACTTTTAGCAATGTTTTAAGAAAAGGATGACAAATAAGTTTTGCCAGCAAAAAGCTGAAAGTTTTGATCAAAGTTTTGAAAAATTGATTTTACTTCCTTCAGATGGAGCTCTGTGATGTAAGAGACCAAAGAAGCTTTCTCTAGTTTACTCATGTTCCCTTGGAGTGCCTAGTGTCCAAGTTCATCAGGCAAGTTTTGCTATGAGCTTTCCAAGTTGGGTTCATTTCATGACATGACGAAGGGAATTATCAACATTATAAATAGTTTTTCTACGCAAGATCATACCTTACCAGTGTAGGTAAGGATTACAAACAATATATAAACAATTTGCTTATTTTCGTACTGTTATCTGGGTAAGAGATGAAAATATGTTGAAAAGAATTAAACTATGTGTTGATACCAAAGAATTTTTCAAATTAAGGAGAGCTAAGACTAAGTTGTCAGACTCCTCAGTTCATGGCACAAGCGTTTCTTATTGATACTATAAAATATCACAAATTAAACTTAATTATAAGAAAAGCAAACTAGATAAAAATAGCTCTACTTTCTTCAAGGAAGTGAAATATTCAGATACTAACCAAACTTGGGAGCTAAGTAAATGGAGATTCATTTCCTTTTTCTGATCTGCCCAGAGTTTAGTAAAATCATAGATTTTCCATATTTGCAGATATGCTGATATTAATGATGGTCCAAATTCAGAGGAAGTTCTCAAGTTATAAGAAATATGAAGCGCACTTTAAGTTTTGGCAGAAATTCTTGGAAGAGAAACCTCAATATCTTCCCAGATAATCACAAATCTGGTTTACCTACATGCCTCAACATCCAAAGAAACTAGTGAACTCTTGTTAACAAGCTGATACATAAACCCTGATGTTCCGGAGGTGTATATATAAATCTTAAAATTAATGAAATACTCAGCTCTGTGACCAAACTGGGCAAAAACCTAACAGAAACTATCAAATATATCTGAAAGTCATTATTGATGATGTTGACCTAAATTCAGAATTGGGATGAGCCCTGAAAAAAGTTCTGTAGCCTTTCTTTAAATACACGCACTGCATTCTCATAACTTGATCAAAACTGACCTGTTAATAGCACTGGATCAATTAATAAAAACCTTTTATATTTAAGAAATTTATTAAACCATGTTTGGGTTACTTTGGCATGTTTTGCCTATTTATTGGTTATATTTTACCAGTCTGATTAATAAAAGACTCATGCAACCCACCCTGTGGATTTCTGGTCACATGAACTACTATAAAACAACATGTGGAACAAGGGGCCATCCACATAGGTAAGAATCACTTGGCATAAGACAATTTCCTTAGATGTAACAATATAATCTAATTTAGGATGATATATATCTATATCTATCTATTGATAGATAGATATATAGATAGATAGATATAGATATAGCTATAGCTATAGCTATAGCTATAGCTATAGCTATAGCTATAGCTATAGATATAGATATAGATATATAGATGTAGATATAGATATTCTGAAAGAGAACAATCATGTGGCCACAGTGGCAGGGATTAGAAACACCAATCCTTTTTCTGTGGCCCACAAGTTTTCTTTTTAATTCTCTGCTTCTTTCTGGCTGACTCTTCTATTCTCATTATTATCTGGCCATCTCGTAAAATCAAAAACTGACATTTTACAAAAATAAAAATAAAAATATTGTTTAAAAAATTCAAAAGGAGCAAGTCTGGTTGCCTTAGTGGAAAACCAGGCCACTTCGTGGCTCAGAGGTTAATCTAAGCTGTAGTACCCTCAGGTTAAGTGCCCAGAAATGTCATAAAGCATGACTACTACTCTGCAAAGAACACTTTAGAGTTATTTTATTGAACAGGCAATTTACGAGTATTTTTGTATGTTTGTGAAGTGGGTAGGTGGTGAGCAAGGAAGTTTTTGAGACATTAGGTATGACACACATGTCTACTACGGGTATGCAGTCTTAGTAATAAATATTTTTCAGGAGAAAAACCAAACAGGAAGCTGGTGGCTTTCAGTTACTATCTATGAAGTGAGTTAGTAACCATGACTGTAAGACAGAAACTCAAATAAAGCCAAACACTGGAGTATGAAAAATCTACTTTAAGTTGTTTTTACACAGATACACATCATATGCATATTAAAACATATAGGAGTAGTCTTCGTTTACACAAAATAAATGTGATTCCTCTTATTTAAAAAAATCATTACAGTCTCAGTTTATTTTTTTTCTCAGTCTTGATGCTAACATGGGGACAGAGATGTATTTCACTACAATAAAATTAAAATGCACATAAAATTAGATAATAGATGGAAACTGACATTTGTTGGTGAAAGGGTGAAGAGAATTGGGGTAAACAGGAAACTCTAGGCCTCGTACAAAGAGAATGATTGCTACTTAGATCCCAATGATTATTGCTGTCCAAGAATGTATAGTACTATCTTTCAGTATTTTTTAAAAAGTCAGAAATTTAGAATATTTTAAAATTGGAAATCATCTAATTTTTATACATTGGCCTTTTCCCACTCTCTACCAAATGATTCAAGAAAAACCTGTTTGGGCCTGGAAACAGTTTGTGGGTCTCTAGTTTATAACTATTTCTGAAAGTAAATGAGGTAAAACTTTCTCTTTCTGTTTATATTTCTGAGTAGTTTTGTAACTTTCTCTCTTTTTAAAACATATTATTTACATAGTGATTAGGGAAAAAAAAAAAGCTTGTTTGGGAAACAGAAAGGGAATTGGATGTCAGGGAAACTTCACCCTACTCAAGAGACAGATTTTGTAGTAGATATTCCCTGCAGTAAGTTGAGAATTTAAAAAAGTGGGTCGAATCCTTGAGGCTTAAAATAAGGAGGTGTTGAGCAAAAGAGATTTATTAAGTTATCTATTTTTGTCACTAAGTATGTGAGCCTGGGGAAGTCTTTTCTATTGGGTGTGAATTGCTGAATCTGTGCAATTAAGGATCTAGACTAGATCAGAAGTTTTCAAACTCATTGGACATGAGAAAATTCTGCGTTCGAATTCTGTTTTCTAGCTAAAGTACATTTTTAGTGAAATACCGTATAAATGTAACTTTTAATTTATCAAACAGACTAGTGGAAATTGTACTACAGAAATATGATTATATAGAGGCAAAATATAATCATAATCATTTGTATGTACCTGTGATAAATCAAGCTATTTCAATAAACATTTCTGGGTTTTTCTATTTTCATCTGTTTGCATCATTTATTGATTTTTGACACCTGTTAGTACTTGTTAGTTGATAAGTGGCTGCAGTACCAACATCTTAAGTGAAATTTATCAGAGAAAAAATTTAATTGAGGAAATTTTTTCTATTAACTTTCTGTTTCTGCAAATTGGGGAAAAAATATTGCATTCTTCAATTTTATGGTGGGAAAGCTTGGTTTAGCTATTGTGGGAACATAGTTTGAGGACTCCTGGAGTGGGTTCCCTCAGGCCCTCTCCAGCTGTAACATTCCATGCATCTACATTTTTCAAGTGTGGCAAAACAAGATCTGTGCTCTCTTAGTTGGAGAGAAATTCTCTTAAAAACGAAATATAGCTGTGTGCCACTTTATGTTAATTGAAATTGGGAAAACAGATATCTGAGGAAAAGTAAAATAGTTTAAATACATGCAAACTTTGTCCCAATAATTAGCTTTTAGAGGTTTATCAAATTTCTGTTTAATTTTCATCCAGAAAGCTTTATGACTTCATTGTATTAATTTATTTCAGTGGCTACTACTTGCCAGGAAATTCTCTGTATGCTGAGGAAATGGTGATGAACAAAAAAGAATAAAATTCCTGTATTAATGAAGCTTACATTAATGGAGAGATTTAGGAAATTAAAAAATGTGAAAAATAGTATATTAGATTGTGATAAGTTTTATGAAGAAAAAAAGCAGACAGAGAGAAAAGTGGATAGTAGGAGTTTGGGTGGTGAATTTAAGATAGGATAATCAGGAAAGGCTTTTCTATGAAAATGACTTTAGAGCAAAGACAAGAGGGTCTTTGTGGAATCTAGGGTAAGACAAAGTAGCAGGGCCTGGAGGAAGGAGCATCCTGGGATGTTCAGGTACCAGTCTGATTGGAATAGAGTGACTAAGGTAGAGTGGTAAAGATGAGATCAGATCATGTGGGGACTTGTAGGTCACTTAGAGGATTTGGCTTTTATCCATAGATGGAAGCCACTGAAAGATTTTGAGCAGAGAGTGGCATCATCTGACTTATTTTTTAGAGAATCACTGTATGATTTTCTGAGATAAGATTGTAATGAGGCAAAAAGAGCAGCGAGAAGACAATTGCAATAATCCATGTGTGAGATGATAGTGACTCAGACCAATGGAGGTGATGAGAGATGGTTAGACTGAATATATTTTAGAGATATAACCAATAGGATTTGCTGAAGAGATCAGGCAAGCAGTGTGAGAGAAAGAGAGGAGTAAAGGATGACTCCAAAGTCACCAAAGGCAAGCTCTTCCTCACTTGCAAATATTCGTATCTCAATCCCAACAGCTTGTTAAAACCTGTGATTATAACATACTCCTTGGAGTTCATTGTCAACTACCCATTTTCTTCTCTCCCTTTCA
>NW_024341512.1:0-8510 GCF_902729225.1 Pteropus medius | reverse complement strand
CCGGGGCTCCTTCCTCAGGCCTCGGCTCCTTCCCGCTTTCCGCAGTGGAAATCAGACTTCAGGACGGAAGCAGACACCTCCCTCTCCCTCACCTTTCAGCCTGGGATGGTCGTAATGGTCCCCGTGGACGCATTCAAATGAAGAAATGAAAGGCTCAAAGAGCTGATCGCAAAGCTCCTAAGGCACGGAGGCCGAATTCAGACACACAGCTGTCTGCAGTGTCTCCCAACTGAACTCTTTCCAGCGGGTGACGGCCGCCATGGACGGAGGGGCCAAAGCATCCCCGGGTACGCTGTCTGTGGGCGGCCCTGAACCCTGCAAGAGGATGCAGAGACGAATGACACGTAGTTTGTACCTCTAGGAGCTCAAAGTGTCAGTGAGTGCTCCTCCAACTTCGCCACCCCAGTACCCGCAGATGACCGGGCATGGCCCATAGAGCCCCAAGGCCCCGGGAGGGCTGTGCATTTGCCGCAAGTGAGCCTTTTCTCGGAAGTCTGCGATTCTGGCTCAAAATGGACGTCAACAGAGAGCTTTTCGCCAAAGCTACCATATACATATATAGGCATATATCTATATGCCTATATATGTATATGGTGGATTTTCGAAGGAAACCTGCGTGGACCCCTGGTCTACTACAGAAGACAGGCCGCTGCTAGCACCTCCACCTCCCCGCAGTGTGGACACCGGGCGATCCAGAGCCACAATTCAGCATGATCTCTTTTCATCCCGGAGGCCCCGGGGCTCCTTCCTCAGGCCTCGGCTCCTTCCCGCTTTCCACAGTGGAAATCAGACTTAAGGACTGAAGCAGACACCTCCCTCTCCCTCACCTTTCAGCCTGGGATGGTCGTAATGGTCCCTGGGGACGCATTCAAAATGAAGAAATGAAAGGCTCAAAGAGCTGATCGCAAAGCTCCTAAGGCACGGAGGCCGAATTCAGACCCACAGCTGTCTGCAGTGTCTCCCAGCTGACCTCTTTCCAGCGGGTGACGGCCCCCATGGACGGAGGGGCGAAAGCATCCCTGGCTACGCTGTCTGTGGGTGGCCGTGAACCCTGCAAGAGGATACAGAGACGAATGAGACGTAGTTTGTACCTCTAGGAGCTCAAAGTGTCAGTGAGTGCTCCTCCAACTTCGGTACCCCAGTCTCCGCAGAAGACCGAGCATCGCCCACAGAGCCCCAAGGCCCTGGGAGGGCTGTGCATTTGCCGCAAGTGAGCCTTTTCTCGGAAGTCTGCCATTCTGGCTCAAAATGGACGTCACCAGAGAGCTTTTTGCCAAAGCTACCATATACATTTATATGCATATATATGTTCATCTATATGCATATATATTTATATGGTGGATTTTCGAAGGAAACCTGCGTGGACCCCTGGTCTACCACAGAAGACAGGCCGCTCGTAGCTACTCCACCTCCCCGCAGTGGGGACACCGGGCGTTCCAGAGACACAATTCAGCATGATCTCTTTTCATCACAGAGGCCCCGGGGCTCCTTCCTAAGGCCTCGGCTCCTTCCCGCTTTCCGCAGTGGAAATCAGACTTCAGGACGGAAGCAGACACCTCCCTCTCCCTCCCCTTTCTGCCTGGGATGGTTGTAATGGTCCCCGTGGACGCATTCAAATGAAGAAATGAAAGGCTCAAAGAGCTGATCGCAAAGCTCCTAAGGCACGGAGGCCGAATTCAGACCCACAGCTGTCTGCAGTGTCTTCCACCTGAACTCTTTCCAGCGGGTGACGGCCGCCATGACGGAGGGCCAAAGCATCCCAGGGTACGCTGTCTGTGGGCGGCCCTGACCCCTGCAAGAGGATGCAGAGACGAATGACACGTAGTTTGTACCTCTAGGAGCTCAAAGTGTCAGTGAGTGCTCCTCCAACTTCGCCACCCCAGTACCCGCAGATGACCGGCATGGCCCACAGAGCCCCAAGGCCCCGGGAGGGCTGTGCATTTGCCGCAAGTGAGCCTTTTCTCGGAAGTCTGCGATTCTGGCTCAAAATGGACGTCACCAGAGAGCTTTTCGCCAAAGCTACCATATACATATATATGCATATATATAATCATCTATATGCATATATATGTATATGGTCGATTTTCGAAGGAAACTTGCGTGGACCCCTGGTCTAGCACAGAAGACAGGCCGCTGCTAGCACCTCCACCTCCCCGCAGTGTGGACACCGGGCGTTCCAGAGCCACAATTCAGCATGATCTCTTTTTTCATCCCAGAGGCCCCGGGGCTCCTTCCTAAGCCCTCGGCTCCTTCCCGCTTTCCGCAGTGGAAATCAGACTTCAGGACGGAAGCAGACACCTCCCTCGCCCTGACCTTTCTGCCTGGGATGGGCGTGATGGTCCCCGTGGACGCATTCAAAATGAAGAAATGAAAGGCTCAGAGAGCTGATCGCAAAGCTCCTAAGGCACGGAGGCCGAATTCAGACCCACAGCTGTCTGCAGTGCCTCCCAACTGAAGTCTTCCCACCAGGTGACGGCCGCCATGGACGGAGGGGCCAAAGCATCCCTGGCTACGCTGTCTGTGGGTGGCCCTGAACCCTGCAAGAGGATACAGAGACGAATGAGACGTAGTTTGTACCTCTAGAGCTCAAAGTGTCAGTGAGTGCTCCTCCAACTTCGGTACCCCAGTCTCCGCAGAAGACCGAGCATCGCCCACAGAGCCCCAAGGCCCCGGGAGGGCTGTGCATTTGCCGCAGTGAGCCTTTTCTCGGAAGTCTGCGATTCTGGCTCAAAATGGACGTCACCAGAGAGCTTTTTGCCAAAGCTACCATATACATATATATGCATATATATGTTCATCTATATGCATATGGTGGATTTTCGAAGGAAACCTGCGTGGACCCCTGGTCTACCACAGAAGACAGGCCGCTCCTAGCACCTCCACCTCCCCGCAGTGTGGACACCGGCGTTCCAGAGCCACAATTCAGCATGATCTCTTTTCATCCCAGAGGCCCCGGGGCTCCTTCCTAAGGCCTCGGCTCCTTCCCGCTTTCCGCAGTGGAAATCAGACTTCAGGACGGAAGCAGACACCTCCCTCTCCCTCACCTTTCAGCCTGGGATGGTCGAAATGGTCCCCGGGGACGCATTCAAAAGGAAGATATGAAAGGCTCAAAGAGCTGATCGCAAAGCTCCTAAGGCACGGAGGCCGAATTCAGACCCACAGCTGTCTGCAGTGTCTCCCAACTGAACTCTTTCCAGCGGGTGACGGCCGCCATGGACGGAGGGGCCAAAGCATCCCTGGGTACGCTGCCTGTGGGCGGCCCTGACCCCTGTAAGAGGATGCAGAGACGAATGACACGTAGTTTGTACCTCTAGGAGCTCAAAGTGTCAGTGAGTGCTACTCCAAATTCGCCACCCCAGTACCCGCAGATGACCGGGCATGGCCCACAGAGCCACAAGGCCCCGGGAGGGCTGTGTATTTGCCGCAAGGGAGCCTTTTCTCGGAAGTCTGCGATTCTGGCTCAAAATGGACGTCACCAGAGAGCTTTTCGCCAAAGCTACCATATACATATATATGCATATATATAATCATCTATATGCATATATATGTATATGTTCGATTTTCGAAGGAAACTTGCGTGGACCCCTGGTCTAGCACAGAAGACAGGCCGCTGCTAGAACCTCCACCTCCCCGCAGTGTGGACACCGGGCGTTCCAGAGCCACAATTCAGCATGATCTCTTTTCATCCCAGAGGCCCCGGGGCTCCTTCCTAAGGCCTCGGCTCCTTCCCGCTTTCCGCAGTGGAAATCAGACTTCAGGACGGGAGCAGACACCTCCCTCGCCCTCACCTTTCTGCCTGGGATGGTCGTGATGGTCCCCGTGGACGCATTCAAAATGAAGAAATGAAAGGCTCAAAGAGCTGATGGCAAAGCTCCTAAGGCACGGAGGCCGAATTCAGACCCACAGCTGTCTGCAGTGTCTCCCAACTGAACTCTTTCCAGCGGGTTACGGCCGCCATAGACGGAGGGGCCAAAGCATCCCCGGGTACGCTGTCTGTGGGCGGCGCTGAACCCTGCAAGAGGATGCTGAGACGAATGACACGTAGTTTGTACCTCTAGGAGCTCAAAGTGTCAGTGAGTGCTCCTCCAACTTCGCCACCCCAGTACCCACAGATGACCGGGCATGGCCCACAGAGCCCCAAGGCCCCGGGAGGGCTGTGCATTTGCCGCAAGTGAGCCTTTTCTCGGAAGTCTGCGATTCTGGCTCAAATGGACGTCACCAGAGAGCTTTTTGCCAAAGCTACCATATACATATATATGCATATATATGTTCATATATGTATATGGTGGATTTTCGAAGGAAACCTGCGTGGACCCCTGGTCTACCACAGAAGACAGGCCGCTCCTAGCACCTCCACCTCCCGCAGTGTGGACACCGGGCGTTCCAGAGCCACAATTCAGCATGATCTCTTTTCATCCCAGAGGCCCCGGGGCTCCTTCCTAAGGCCTCGGCTCCTTCCCGCTTTCCGCAGTGGAAGTCAGACTTCAGGACGGAAGCAGACACCTCCCTCTCCCTCACCTTTCTGCCTGGGATGGTCGTAATGGTCCCCGTGGACGCATTCAAAAGGAAGAAATGAAAGGCTCAAAGAGCTGATCGCAAAGCTCCTAAGGCACGGAGGCCGAATTCAGACCCACAGCTGTCTGCAGTGTCTCCCAAATGAACTTTTTACAGCGGGTGACGGCCGCCATGGACGCAGGGGCGAAAGCATCCCCGGGTACGCTGTCTGTGGGCGGCCCTGACCCCTGCAAGAGGATGCAGAGACCAATGACACGTAATTTGTACCTCTAGGAGCTCAAAGTGTCAGTGAGTGCTCCTCCAACTTCGCCACCCCAGTACCCGCAGATGACCGGGCATGGCCCACAGAGCCCCAAGGCCCCGGGAGGGCTGTGCATTTGCCGCAAGTGAGCCTTTTCTCGGAAGTCTGCGATTCTGGCTCAAAATGGACGTCACCAGAGAGCTTTTCACCAAAGCTACCATATACATATATATGCATATATATATTCATTTATATGCATATATATGTATATGGTGGATTTTCGAAGGAAACCTGCGTGGACCCCTGGTCTACCACAGAAGACAGGCCGCTGCTAGCACCTCCACCTCCCCGCAGTGTGGACACCGGGCGTTCCAGAGCCACAATTCAGCATGATCTCTTTCATCCCAGAGGCCCCGGGGCTCCTTCCTAAGGCCTCTGCTCCTTCCTGCTTTCCGCATTGGAAATCAGACTTCAGGACGGAAGCAGACACCTCCCTCTCCCTCACCTTTCTGCCTGATGGTCGTAATGGTCCCCGTGGACGCATTCAAAATGAAGAAATGAAAGGCTCAAAGAGCTGATCGCAAAGCTCCTAAGGCACGGAGGCCGAATTCAGACCCACAGCTGTCTGCAGTGTCTTCCACCTGAACTCTTTCCAGCTGGTGACGGCCGCCATGACGGAGGGCCAAAGCATCCCTGGGTACGCTGTCTGTGGGCGGCCCTGACCCCTGCTAGAGGATGCAGAGACGAATTACACGTAGTTTGTACCTCTAGGAACTCAAAGTGTCAGTGAGTGCTCCTCCAACTTCGCCACCCCAGTACCCGCAGATGACCGGGCATGGGCCACAGAGCCCCAAGGCCCCGGGAGGGCTGTGCATTTGCCGCAAGTGAGCCTTTTCTCGGAAGTCTGCGATTCTGGCTCAAAATGGACGTCACCAGAGAGTTTTTCGCCAAAGCTACCATATACATATATATGCATATATATATTCATCTATATGCATATATATGTATATGGTGGATTTTCGAAGGAAACCTGCGTGGACCCCTGCTCTACCACAGAAGACAGGCCGCTCCTCGCACCTCCACCTCCCCGCAGTGTGGACACCGGGCGTTCCAGAGCCACAATTCAGCAAGATCTCTTTTCATCCCGGAGGCCCCGGGGCTCCTTCCTCAGGCCTCGGCTCCTTCCCGCTTTCCGCAGTGGAAATCAGACTTCAGGATGGAAGCAGACACCTCCCTCTCCGTCACCTTTCAGCCTGGGATGGTCGTAATGGTCCCCGTGGACGCATTCAAAATGAAGAAATGAAAGGCTCAAAGAGCTGATCGCAAAGCTCCTAAGGCACGGAGGCCGAATTCAGACCCACAGCTGTCTGCAGTGTCTCCCAACTGAACTCTTTCCAGCGGGTGAAGGCCGCCATGACGGAGGGCCAAAGCATCCCCGGGTACGCTGTCTGTGGGCGGCCCTGACCCCTGCAAGAGGATGCCGAGACGAATGACACGTAGTTTGTACCTCTAGGAGCTCAAAGTGTCAGTGAGTGCTCCTCCAACTTCGCCACCCCAGTACCCGCAGATGACCGGGCATGGCCCACAGAGCCCCAAGGCCCCCGGAGGGCTGTGCATTTGCCGCAAGTGAGCCTTTTCTCGGAAGTCTGCGATTCTGCCTCAAAATGGACGTCACCAGAGAGCTTTTCGCCAAAACTACCATATACATATATATGCATATATATATTCATCTATATGCATATATATGTATATGGTGGATTTTCGAAGGAAACCTGCGTGGACCCCTGGTCTACCACAGAAGACAGGCCGCTCCTACCACCTCCACCTCCCCGCAGTGTGGACACCGAGCGTTCCAGAGCCAAAATTCAGCATGATCTCTTTTAATCCCAGAGGCCCCGGGGCTCCTTCTTCAGGCCTCGGCTCCTTCCCGCTTTCCACAGTGGAAATCAGACTTCAGGACGGAAGCAGACACCTCCCTCTCCCTCACCTTTCTGCCTGGGATGGTCATAATGGTCCCCGTGGACGCATTCAAAATGAAGAAATGAAAGGCTCAAAGAGCTGATCGCAAAGCTCCTAAGGCACGGAGGCCGAATTCAGACCCACAGCTGTCTGCAGTGTCTCCCAACTGAACTCTTTCCAGCGGGTGACGGCCGCCATGGATGGAGGGGCCAAAGCATCCCAGGGTACGTTGTCTGTGGGCGGCCCTGACCCCTGCAAGAGGATGCAGAGACGAATGACACGTAGTTCGTACCTCTAGGAACTCAAAGTGTCAGTGAGTGCTACTTCAACTTCCCCACCCCAGTACCCGCAGATGACCGGGCATGGCCCACAGAGCCCCAAGGCCCCGGGAGGGCTGTGCATTAGCCGCAAGTGAGCCTTTTCTCAGAAGTCTGCGATTCTGGCTCAAAATGGACGTCACCAGAGAGCTTTTCGCCAAAGCTACCATATACATATATATGCATATATATATCTATATGCATATATATGTATATGGTGGATTTCCGAAGGAAACCTGCGTGGACCCCTGGTCAACCACAGAAGACAGGCCACTGCTAGCACCTCCACCTCCCCGCAGTGTGGACACCGGGCGTTCCAGAGCCACAATTCAGCATGATCTCTTTTTATCCCGGAGGCCCCGGGGCTCCTTCCTCAGGCCTCGGCTCCTTCCCGCTTTCCGCAGTGGAAATCAGACTTCAGGACGGAAGCAGACACCTCACTCTCTCTCACCTTTCAGCCTGGGATGGTCGTAATGGTCCCCGTGGACGCATTCAAAATGAAGAAATGAAAGGCTCAAAGAGCTGATCGCAAAGCTCCTAAGGCACGGAGGCCGAATTCAGACCCACAGCTGTCTGCAGTGTCTCCCATATGAACTCTTTCCAGCGGGTGACGCCCGCCATGACGGAGGGCCAAAACATCCCTGGGTACGCTTTCTGTGGGCGGCCCTGACCCATGCAAGAGGATGCAGAGACGAATGACACGTTGTTTGTACCTCTAGGAGCTCAAAGTGTCAGTGATTGCTCCTCCAACTTCGCCACCCCAGTACCAGCAGATGACCGGGCATGGCCCACAGAGCCCCAAGGCCCCGGGAGGGCTGTGCATTTGCCGCAAGTGAGCCGTTTCTCCGAAGTCTGCGATTCTGGCTCAAAATGGACGTCACCAGAGAGCTTTTCGCCAAAGCTACCATATACATATATATGCATATATATATTCATCTATATGCATATAAATGCATATGGTGGATTTTCGAAGGAAACCTGCGTGGAACCCTGGTCTACCACAGAAGACAGGCCGCTCCTAGCACCTCCACCTCCCCGCTGTGTGGACACCGGGCGTTCCAGAGCCACAATTCAGCATGATCTCTTTTCATCCCGGAGGCCCCGGGGCTCCTTCCTCAGGCCTCGGCTCCTTCCCGCTTTCCGCAGTGGAAATCAGACTTAAGGACGGAAGCAGACACCTTCCTCTCCCTCACCTTGCAGCCTGGGATGGTAGTAATGGTCCCCGGGGACGCATTCAAAATGAAGAAATGACAGGCTCAAAGAGCTGATCGCAAAGCTCCTAAGGCACGGAGGCCGAATTCAGACCCACAGCTGTCTGCAGTGTCTCCCAACTGAACTCTTTCCAGCAGGTGACGGCCGCCATGGACGCAGGGGCCAAAGCATCCCTGGGTACGCTGTCTGTGGGTGGCCCTGAACCCTGCAAGAGCATACAGAGACGAATGGGACGTAGTTTGTACCTCTAAGCTCAAAGTGTCAGT
>NW_024341511.1:0-1009 GCF_902729225.1 Pteropus medius | reverse complement strand
TCTTATTTTTTGGGGGCAGTGGTTTGTTTTGGGGTGTTTTTTTTTGGCTTTGGTTTATGAGCCGCACATGCCCAGAAATTCTTAATTCCCTATCATCCAAGACGAAGTCAAAGGTATTCATTGTACACGCCCCTAGGGAGCTATTTGCCAATATTATTGAAATTAAAATTATGTATCCTATGACTCATTTCTAGGACTTCATACTACAGGCGTGCTAACATGTGTGCAAAATTACAGGGTATAAAGTCGCTCGAGGGTCTCAGTAATTGTGTTCCTCATGCAGAGTTATTTGGAATAGCAAAGGACTGACAAAACACAGATACCCACAGATAGGAGGCTGGCTAAAGAGACGGCAGTCTATCCGTAAACTGTATTGTGCATGCCATAAAAAGTCTCATGGAATACCGTATCGCCATAAATAAGAATGAGGAAACTCCGTATGCCCGATATGGAGCCACCCCCCCTGCGTATGGAATGGGCAGCGCAAGATGCCGCCCAGCCAATGCCGTGCGTCGTAACCGTGGAAGGGACAGAGGGCTTCTTGTTCTCCTCCTGCTCTTCCTCTTTCCCGTTCACCCTTTTCTTCCTTCCTGAATAATTTCTTCCAAAAGCCATCACGCAGAGCCGGACGTGGTAGGCTCTGGGAGAGGAGGGGTCCAGCGCAGGGGGTCAGAGCCCGCAGGGTGAGGCTGGCCTGTGGACCGGCGGGCGGTCATAATGGGAGCCGGGTTTCTCACTGTCACACAAGGGGGTTCCCATCGCGAAAAAAAGAGAGAGGACGAGAACGAAGCCCACCCTGCGGGCTGGACTCGAGGCCAGACGCGTGCGTCCTCCCGGCCCTTTGCTCGTGCACGTGACCCCGTAGTGGGCAGCTCTGTGTATCGTCGGTTGGCACAGATTTGGTTTCCCCCCCTCCAGTGTGTCGGGAGGAAACGGTTCTTCGTACTCTCACGGTTTTTCTGTAAGCTCGAAATTATTTCCCAATAAAAAGTAAGATACGGGAGGGAGG
>NW_024341510.1:0-388 GCF_902729225.1 Pteropus medius | reverse complement strand
AGCAGAAGTAAAGTGACATTCTTATCACCATGCAAACCGATCGTGCTAAAAGAACCCTTCGCTGCCCCCAGCCCCCCACGGAGGTCCCAAAGGTTCTCTGTGCCCTCTCCCTGTTCAGCCTAATGTAAAAGCGACAGTTCTCGCTTTTCTTGGGGCGGCCATTCCTTATGAGGGATCCCCTGCCACCTAAGACTTGGATTGGATAGATTGACGTGCCTGGTCTTAAGTCAACTTAACTCTGGAGCCCAGTCAAAAAGAAACCTAAGAGAGGAAAAGTAAAGTTTTGCGCCCTGCAGAATGTTCCACTGCCCCCAACACACACGCACACACACATGCACATGCAGACACATGTACACACACGAATACAGGCACACACATGCGCACACAT
>NW_024341509.1:0-2988 GCF_902729225.1 Pteropus medius | reverse complement strand
AGCAGCGTGGAGAGCCCTCGCCGCCTCCAGAGGCATTCGGCGCGGAGCCGGGCGGAACCGCTTCCCCACGGCAGGGTTACACCTGCCCACGAGCAAAGGCTTCCCTAGATCTGTCTGAACAAAACTCAAAAGCAAGCACAGAAGCACGAGACGCACCAAACTGACCCACGAATACTAACGGTCAGACACAACAAAGCCCAGCACTCCCTAAAGAAAAGGAACAAAGCGTAACATTCAACCACGTTATGGAATTATTTGACTAGAATGCGTCAGTCAATAAAAAGTTACTAGACGCATGAAGAAGAGGAAAGTGCTCCCCACAACCGAGAGATAAAACCGTCTATAGAAATGAACCCAGACGTGACAGGGCTGACAGAATTCGCGGGCGAGGTACTTAAAACAGCCACTATGAAGATGTCCAGGGATTTAAAGGGAAACACGCACATGAGGAGGAGGGAAGGGAAAGACACAAAAGAGAACAAAATAGACGTCGAAAAGCTGGAAAATGGAACAGCGACGACGCTCAATTAAAAGGACGAGCTAAGTGCAGGTCGGACCCTGCGGAAGAACAGACCAGTGATGCAGAAGGCAGGGCCGCAGAAGGGATCGAAACCCCAGGACGGTGAGAAAAAGGTGAAATAACAACATATTTACGGAGCCTCGGTGACCTGGGGACCAATATTAATGATCTAATACACATCCAATTAAAGTTACTGGAAAAAAAGTGGCGGAGAGGCCAAAGAGATATTTTAAAAGACATAATGGCCAAATATTTTCTTAATTTGATGAAATCGATAACTATATAGAAAACTTAAAAAAAAAAACCACACACACCATAAACTAACCTGATCTAATTGACATTTATACAACCTATCATCCCAACAAAAGCGGAATTCACATTTTTTTTCAAGTGCATATGGAACACTCACCAAAGTAAATTATACGTTAGGCCATAAAAGTCTCAATATGTTTAATAGGGTTATAATCAGACAGAGAACGTTATTTGCCAGAATCAAAAATCATTAACAGAAAGCTGTCTGGAAAGTTGTCCAACATTAGGAAATTAAACACACTTCAAAATAATTCTTGAGTCAAAAAAGAAATCACAATGAAGACTGGGAAGTACTTTGAAAAGAATGAGAATGAACACAGCGGGTGCCACTCACATGATGTATCGGGAGAAACGTACGGCTTTAATAATGTGTATGAAGAGAGAAGGCAGGACTAAAATCTATTATCTATCTTTCTGTCTTAAGAAGCTATAAAAAGAAGCCAAGGTTGAGCCTAAAACTAAGGAAAAGGAATGAAATAATCAAGAAGGAGAGAAATCTCCCAAATAGAAAACTGACGAACAAGAGAGAAACACGAATGAAGCTAAGTTCAGTTTTTTGAAAGATGAATAAAATTGATAAATGTCTAGCTTTTCCAATCAAGAAAAAAAGAGAAAAGAAATAAATTACCAGTATCGCTAATGAAAAAATGGTTATTAGCCCAGATTCTGTGGACTAAAAGAATAATGAAGAAAGTGAACAACTTCATGCTGGTATGTTCAACAGCCTGGGTGCAACAGGCCAATAAATGGAAATGCGTAAATTATAAAAACTAACACCAGACGAAACAGAAAACCTGAATACTCCATCAGCTGAAGAATCTGAGTTCACGGGTAAGACCTTTCCCACAGAGAAAATGCCGGACCAAACGGCCTGACCGCTGAAAATCCCACGAAAGGAATATGCAAAAAAAAGCTATCAGATTCATTAGTAAATTTAGCAAGTTTACAAAATACAATGTCGCTATACGATCGTATATCTACACAGTAGCAAGAAACAGTTGAAAATGAAATAAACATACTCTCAAAAAATGCAATAACACGTGAAGTTGACCACACATGAACAAGGGCCACCGGGCGACTCCCCGTGGAGCCAGCGTCGCACGGATGCAGAGCAGCCGCTGCCCGCAGCCCGTCGGTACCGCAGGCCTGCATCGCACCTGTGTCCCCCACACTGCACACGCCATATTTTGTTTCCACGTCTAGTCCTGTGACCTCGGGGCAGCTCCTCCCTCTCCCCACCCCGTCTCCGCCGAAAATACACCCGCGGGTGGACCGCGGGGTGGCCCCGGGCCCGGAGAGGCCGCACTGCTGGGCCCCAGGCCGGCTCCTGACGGGCCACTCTGGGGGGTGGGCTGCCCGGGCGGGACAGAGGGTGGGAACGATCCGGGGGCCTGAGGACGCTCTAGACCACGACCAGTCTGCAGGCGACCAGCCTAGGGGAGCCCCGGGCGCGGGCCCAGCAGGCCCTGACCTTCCTGGGCGAGGGCCAGAGTCCCAGAGGTGACCTGCCCAGAGGAGTTAGGCCACTGCCCTTTGGGAGGGCCCAGTCACTCTTCCCAGGATTCTCGTGGCTGCAGGAGGCCCCTGTCCGCTCAACACCGTGTGTCCCCCGCCCCGCACACCATGAAGTCACATGAGAGAAGCGATCAGGTGATGAAGTGAGTTTATTGGGGTGCCCGGGGAGGTGCTGACAGGCTGGAGTCAAGGTCAGGTGACTGACAGAGAAACTGGAAGGGAAGGACAGGTGACCCAGAGGCAGGTGGAGGCGTCTCCTGGGAGGCAGGAGGTCAGGTCAGGACAGGACACTGCAGACCTGGGGGACCCTGTCCTGGTGGGGGCAGCCGCCTAACACAGGTCAGGAGCAGACTGAGGGGTGGCTGGGAGGACTGAGGTCACAGGATGGGACCCGAGTCTGGCTGGTCCTAGGGAGATGTGTCTGGTCAGCAGCAGGATTTCTGGGCCGAGGCGGGGACACAGCAGGCCACGCGGGAGCACGCGGGGCGGCAGAGCAGGGACACGCAGGAGGCCGGGCGGCAGCGGCTGGGCTGGCAGGCGGCGGCGGGGGCACAGCAGGAGGAGGCGGGCACGCAGCAGGCGGGCCTGCACACGGGGCGGCAGACGAGGGACACGCAGGAGGAGGGTCTGCAGCAGGACGA
>NW_024341508.1:0-2090 GCF_902729225.1 Pteropus medius | reverse complement strand
CCGTCAACCAGCACTGCCTCAGTGGCTCACCATTGTGCACTGATGCTTGGGGCTTTCTCTGCGGCTCTGGTTAAACAGAGCTTGCCTAGGTGCCTGGATCTCATCCATCTTCAGGCTGTCATTTTTTTCTGAGAGTAGGCAGCCAGATGGCGAAGCGGGGTGGGGGTTGCATCTTGTTTGCTGAGTGTTTTCTAAGCTGCTGCTAGCGCATAAGGCACCCCTCACATGCGGATCAGGGAGCTCAGTGAGCTTGGTGAGTGTAGGGTCCCCGAGCTCAGGCAGATGCAGCCCTGCACCCCAGCCCTAGGGGTGCTGTTGAGTAGAGAGCGCACTGGGTCTCAGCCTACCAGTGAATCAACAGCCCTGCTCCCCAGCCTTCATCTGGAGACCCCAGAGCATCACATAGAATTGCTTCTTGCCCCGAGATCACCCTGATTTCAGCTTCTCTACAGCCACTTGGGGCTGGGGCAGGAGAGCGCTCGTGCCGTGGACAGCTGGCCCCTGGGGAGAAGCAGGGTGGGAGCTTGCTCGAAGGCTCTCATTCCCCCCTGGCACCCTGGGAGGTTGCACTTAGCTGGAAAGCACTTCGGCTTTATCCCCCGAACCTGGGAGAATTTGGAAGTCTTGTCCTGACCACACTTGAGTCGCACCTCTGAATTCCATAGGCACTTTGGACAATCACGTCAATACAGCAGCTGTAACAGCCCCTGGGGCCTCCTCTTAGTTAAGCTTTGTGTCTTTAGGTGTGTGCATGTGTGTATGGTGGTGGTGGCAGGCACGGAGCAGATACCCAGGAGGGTCCATCTGAGTTGGGTTTGAATAAAGAGCAGGAAGAAAAAGAACATGAGTCTGCAAGAGGAAGATACTCCACCGTTCAGGGCGGGGTCTTTCTGCTGGCCTGTCTTCTCATCTGCAAGTGAGGGGCTGGCCCAGACCTCAAGGACCCTCCTATTTCGTATTTCCCAGTGATCTGAAAAACCTGACTCGCCTGATGATTTCCACTCAGAACTGCTGGCATATGGGGACTGGGTTCAAGTGTTTGGGTGCATCCAGGAAGTGCTGGGGGGCGGGGTGAGGGGACAGAGGCGTGCAGCTTAGACTGGGACAGTACTGGTGTTGAGTTATTGGAGATGGCTGGGGATGGGGGAAGCTCTTCTCATCACGACTGGCTGTGGGGGACAGCCCCAGTGACACCTTGAATTCCTGGATAATGCGAGGGAGGGCATGTGCACATGTCCTATGGCATACTGGGGGGCTCCCGGGGTCTTGCTGGCCTAGGCCCTCTCTCTTCACCTTGCTACAGGCCTCCACATCTAACAGCCAGAAAGGGGAGCAGCTGCAGGAGTCAGGAGCTTGTGGGCACGCATGCCCCACAGGGTAGAGAGACCAGAGTTCTAGAAACCAAAGAAGGTCTGACCTGGTACCCAGTACTCGGACCATCTGTTTGCCCATCTTCTCCCTTGTTGAATGTGATCAGATGATGTCTAGGGTCCCTCTAGTTCTGACGTTAATGACCCAGGAACTCAGAGGAAAGTGATGTCAGTATGGCTTTCAGAGTTGGGGACAGACCCAGTCACTGGTCACGGTGGACTGTGGACCCAGCCACAACTTGCTTGGACCTCGCTGCTCAGTAGTTCGCAGCCCGTCTGGCCTCTGCCCCTGGCCTGAGGACCGGGCATCAGCTCCTCTTCCAGCCGCAGCTTTAGGTGTGACATCATCACTGGGAAAGCAAGACTGGTCTGTGAGAGAAGCTGAGAAAGGCGATGGCCCCTGGGACCAGCATCTCCGAAATCCCGTGGCCCTGGGTTGTTCCGTGCTCCAGAGCACAGCACCCACTTTCCAGACGGGAAATCTGAGGCAGGAGGATGGTGGTGATTCACCTAGAGTTGAGTCTCGAGGCTCCAAGTAGCCGCTTCCATTTTAGGTTACTCCTTAGTGCTCTGGGCATGGAGGGGGCCAAATAAACTTGGCCTTGACTTCTGGGCCTCTGAACCCACCTGGCAGAGTAGCAAGACCGGAAACGCAGTAAAGAGAATGGAGGAAGAAGGTAGGGACGGGAGCATGTGAAGCATGGAGCAAGAGACGGAGCC
>NW_024341507.1:0-411 GCF_902729225.1 Pteropus medius | reverse complement strand
TAGAAAACAGAGGTGGGATTAAGCTTAACCCCAGGAGTGTCCCTTTAGCAAGGTTCCAGTAGGGTCATCAGGGAATTAATAATTCCCTTTGATTTAAATAGCCCATCCCCAGGAAAGGGCACTATTTCTTCTACAGGTCATCACCATGGCTCAAGCAGATTTACTTAGGCTTTGATGAAAATCACCCATGACTGATCCGTGGATTTGCTGCTTGGTGTTTCTACCTATACCGTCGCTCTGCTTTTGCATGTAGAATATTTTAATACTTAGAATTCACAACTTCTTTTCCTTCTATAAACCTCATCAAAGTCCTGTCTTTTATAAGGTCATTATTTTTTGATAGGAGATACATTTGAAATCCTTTTTGGAGCTTGTTATTAAATAGGTACCCCATGAAAAGTATATGTGGGA
>NW_024341506.1:0-541 GCF_902729225.1 Pteropus medius | reverse complement strand
CACATGGAACTTTCTCCATTTTATTACCTTGTATTGTAACTTTGTCCTCTGGACTGGAAGCTCCAGGAGGGCAGGAACAGATCTTGATCATTAACGCTGAATGTCCAGCACCCAATACAGTGTCAGCAGCAAAGGAGATACTAAAAATGTATTTTCTGAATGGAGGTCTACATATATACATATAGCTATGTATCATGTGCATGTAAATAAAAGAGGTAAATAAAAGAATTAGAAAGAAGCAAAATACACTTCCCAGTGAAGATGAAGTAAGCAAGGGTGCCACAGTTAAAATGTGTTTAACTTCCTTTAGTGGTATCGATTGTACCCAAGAAATGATAAAGAATAACTCATTTTGACATTTACAAACACAATGGTTAGATAAGTCTCATAAGTGTTACTTGTGTACTTTCCATTAGTTTAATCGCAGTTGTACTTCACCGATAACTTCAAAACCAATGTAAATTGTTACCTGTCTGTCAAAATACAGTTACAATTACACAAATTAAAGCCTGAAGCAGAGGAGGGGAATTATCTTTTCGTA
>NW_024341505.1:0-512 GCF_902729225.1 Pteropus medius | reverse complement strand
ATATTACAATAATAGTTGATAACTTTAATACTCCACTCTCAACAATGGATAGATCATCCATATGGAGAATCAATAAGGAAAGAGTGGATTTAAACAACACTGTAGACCATATTAAACAGACATATACAGAATACTATCCCCTACAACAGAATACACATTCTTATCAAGTGCACATGGAATATTTTCTAGGATAGATCTTTGTTAGGCCACAAAACAAGTCTTAGAAAATTCAAACAGACTAAAATAATGCCAAGTATCTTTTCTAACTCTCATGGAATAAAACTAGAAATCAATAACAAGAAAACTGGAAAATTCACCAATACATGAAAATTAAATAATGCTCTCCCAAACAACCGATGAATCAAAGAAGAAATTAAGCAGAAAAAAGTTTTCTTGAGACAAATTAAAACGGAAATAAAACATACCAGAACTTGTGGGGTGTATCAAAATCAGTTCTAAAGAAATTCATATTAATAAATGTCTAAATTAAGAAGAAAGATTCCTAATAAACA
>NW_024341504.1:0-1255 GCF_902729225.1 Pteropus medius | reverse complement strand
GGACACCGTCCAGACACTGACCGCCCCCATCTGCAACCCTCCATTCCCACCAGTGGGACCTGGCGCTGCCACATCTCCACTGGGCGTCCATGGGGCATTGTCGGCAACCTCACATCAGATGCCACCTCGGGTCCCTGAGGGCGGGCTCTGCGTTTCTGGGGTTGCCGAGATGATGGACAGAGCTAGCGTGAGGGATGGGACCACCATCCCTGAGGCTCCTGGGCCTGGGGACAAAGCTAGTATTGGGAGGCTGAGCCAGAGCTGGGCGGCGAGGAGGGACCCGGGGGGCACGTGTTCATGTAGCCACTGTCCCTGTCTGCCCCCAGATGTGGACGAGTGTGCGTGGGACACTGACGTTTGCCCAGGGGGACAGCGCTGTGTGAACTTGCTCGGGTCCTACCGCTGCCTCCCTGACTGCGGGCCTGGCTTCCGGGTGGCCGCGGATGGGGCCGGTTGCGAAGGTGATGGGGGCACGCGTGGGGTGGCCCGTGCTCCTGGGAACCCGGCGGTTGCCAGGATTCAGAGCGGGTGCCGCATGTCACTGGGACGCTAGTGAGGCCAGGCGGAGGGCCCGAGCTGGACTCAAGAGGAGTCCTTGAGTCCTCACCTGGCCTCAGTCCTCACCTGGCCTGGCTGCTAGCAACTCGAATACCTCTGAGACGTGTCCTCTCTGAGCCTCAGGCTTGTCATCTGTCTGTCCGATGAGGGGGACCCGGTCGGGGATGGCAAACGCATGCGACATCTGTGACCACTTCTTTCGTTTCTGCTCCCGCATCCTGGCCCGGCAGGGGCAGATGCTGAACCCCTCTCAGCACGGCTTCCCCAGCCGCCGCTACGGACCAGTAGCAGTTGACCTCTGAGATGAAACCTAGGTGCCGCTCCTGGACGGGTGACCTCTAGGGTCCTTCCCGCTCCAGCATCCTATGGTTTCACAATCCTGGATCCTCCTGGCTCCTCCGAGAGAGGCCATCAGTGGACGGGGGAAAGCACGGTGGCATTTGAACTCAGAAAGGTGGCCATGCCACTCCAGTGGCCTCAGAGTCCTCCGGTCCCTCTTCGTAGGCTCTCCCGCCTCCCACCTTTCTGCCCTCCCTCCGTTTTTGTTTTTTTTAATTTAGCTCTTCCCACGCACCAGCCGCCTAAAACCTTCGCATGCCTGATCCAGTTTTCTTCCTCCGCCCCATGAAGAGGTCCTGGCCCCTCTCTGCAGATGAGGAAACTGAGGCTCAGAGAGGGAGAGTCACTTGGTCAAGGA
>NW_024341503.1:0-303 GCF_902729225.1 Pteropus medius | reverse complement strand
CAAAAAGCTCTCTGGTGACGACCATTTTGAGCCAAAATCGCAGACTTCCGAGAAAAGGCTCACTTGCGGCAAATGCACAGCCCTCCCGGGGCCTTGGGGCTCTGTGGGCGATGCTCGGTCTTCTGCAGAGCCTGGGGTAGGGAAGTTGGAGGAGCACTCACTGACACTTTGAGCTCCTAGAGGTACAAACTACGTCTCATCCGTCTCTGTATGCTCTTGCAGGGTTCAGGGCCACCCACAGACAACGTACCCAGGGATGTTTGGACCCTGCGTCCATGGCGGCCGTCACCCGCTGGAAAGAGT
>NW_024341502.1:0-356 GCF_902729225.1 Pteropus medius | reverse complement strand
AAAACTGAATCCAAGACCAAGGAAAGCAGGGACAGTCCCTGAAGGGACAAAAGCCTGGCCAACGAGAGCAGTGAGATGAGAAAAGCCCAGATGACTGCCTTGGCCCTGTTCCTTGCTCCCCAACCTCAGAATTCCCACACAGGGCTGTGGTAGGGCACATGCTGCCTCTCAGAAAGGCAGACAGACCTGGCTGTGGGGAGACGGCAAGTCTATCCACCTCTGCTTGGAAGTGTCAGTACAATGTCAAGTGAATCACATTTTACCTCAAAGCATTTGTGATAGATGAGCAGATTTTCAGAAAGGAAACCAGTGGTGGTTCCTGTAAGCAAAGACCCCTGCTCTCACGTGGACAATTC
>NW_024341501.1:0-387 GCF_902729225.1 Pteropus medius | reverse complement strand
CTTTGGGCTTCACTAAACAAGTGATAGTCAATTAGGAAGAAATAGCTCTTGGACTAAAACAGAGCCAAAGCCACTGACCAGGAAGAGATGCCAGGAAAAGAAATGGTTTCTGCTTCCCAGATACATGTCCCAAACAGCATAGAGTCATCATTTCCTGTGGGCTGGCACCTCAGGCCTTCCATGCAGCCCCTAGTGCCATATATTCCCAAAGATAGCTATGACATCCCTCCAGACTTTGCCAGGGAGGGAGTCAGAATGCACTCCCACACACTGACAATAGTGCACACCCAGGCTTATGTGTCACACGCTCTCTTTTTTTCTGAAGTTGTGTGTTTCTATGTCTCAGTTCATAGCCGCTTTGAACTTAAAACGAGTTTGAGAGGAGGA
>NW_024341500.1:0-431 GCF_902729225.1 Pteropus medius | reverse complement strand
ACTCTAAAACTAACCCTAAAATTAACCCTAACCTTACACCTAACCATAATCTAATCCTAAACATAACCCTAACCCTAACACTAATCCTAACTCTAACCTATTATTTAACACTTAAACTAATCCTACCCTAATTCTAACCCTAATTCTAAAACTAACCCTAACACTAAATTTTACACTACAATAACGCTAACCTTTACCTCTTACACTAAAACTAATTCTAATTCTAACTATAACTCTATAACTAACCCTAATCATGATGTTAAGTCTAACATAAACCCTAACCCTGAACCTAACCCTAAAATTAAAGTTAATCCTAACCCTAATTCTAACCCTAACAGTAACACTAACTCTAACCCTAAACCCTTACCTTAACCGTAATACTAACTCTAACACTAAATCTAAACATAAACCCTAACTCTAAGCCTAACTCT
>NW_024341499.1:0-351 GCF_902729225.1 Pteropus medius | reverse complement strand
CGGGGACTGGGGTACCGAAGTTGGAGGAGCACTCACTGACACTTTGAGCTCCTAGAGGTACAAACTACGTCTCTTCGTCTCTGTATGCTCTTGCAGGGTTCATGGCCACCCACAGACAGCGTACCCAGGGATGCTTTGGCCCCTGCGCCCATGGCGGCCGTCACCCGCTGGAAAGAGTTCAGTTGGGAGACACAGCAGAGAGCTGTGGGTCTGAATTCGGCCTCCGTGCCTTAGGAGCTTTGCGATCAACTCTTTGAGACTTTCATTTCTTCATTTTGAATGCGTCCACGGGGACCATTACGACCATCCCAGGCAGAAAGGTGAGGGAGAGGGAGGTGTCTGCTTCCGTCC
>NW_024341498.1:0-616 GCF_902729225.1 Pteropus medius | reverse complement strand
CATTAGAGAGGAGACTGTAAAACGATTCCAACAAACTCTTTTTACTAGCTGCAGCTATGTTTACCTTATGTGTTTATTCATTTATTCATTCAACACAAATTTCTTAAAAGCCTACTATGTTCCAGGTATTGTTTTAAGTGCAGGAGACATAGTACTTAGAAGCAGGAAAAAAGCAATACTGCCTTCATAAGCTTGTATTTTAATAGTAGTGACAATTTATTGAACCAGCAACTCTAGAAAGTATCAGTAAGGGCAGGACCCAGTAGTTCTGAGTCTCTGTATATCTCCATTTAATGTTTAACTCCTATAAGAGGCATTCTGATAGGCTTAGCTTTAGTTGGATGTGTCTAAATTAGAATCAAAGAACCACAGAGCCAAAAACTTGAAAGACATTCTAATTTTTATTAGATAATTCAACTATTCTAAATGCAACAATAAGTCTATAGAACTTATTCAGCCTGTGTAACTGAAACTTTATATCCATTGAACAACAACTCTACTTCCCCCACCTCCAGCAACCAGTACTGCATTTTCTATGAGTTTTACCATTTTAGATATCTTATATAAGTAGAAGCATGCATTATTTGTCCTTCTGTAACTGGTTTATTTCATTTAG
>NW_024341497.1:0-539 GCF_902729225.1 Pteropus medius | reverse complement strand
TGCTAGGTCTTTCTTTGCAACCTCTCATGAAATCCCGAACTTCAGCCTTGAGATCAGATCTCATCTTATCCCCTTTTACAGGCAAAGACACTGAGGCTGGAGAAAATCGCTCAAAGGTGATCTTGAATTTCTCTGACTTGCGCAGAGCCAGCTTTCTATGAAAGAGAAATCTGAACTATTTGACTGGGGTCTCTCTATAATGTGACACCAACAGCCTGAAATCTGAACTATTTGACTGGGGTCTCTCTATAATGTGACACCAACAGCCCTTTCCGCCTCTGGTCCATTCTTCCTTCCTGCTTCACTGGACAGCTCTCAGGCTTCAAGTTTTCCTAGCTCTAGACATTTGTGTGAGCTGTCCTTGACCCCAGACTATTTTTCCTCTTGTCTCTGCTATGGAGACTCAAGTTCAATTCCTCAGAACTTCCAGGACCCCACAGTGGAGCATGATCTCGGGTGGTCCTCCCCCACATCGTATCATCTTCCATCTTCCTCTCCTGTGTAGTAATCGTTATATAGATGCCATCTCTCCTACTTAA
>NW_024341496.1:0-81728 GCF_902729225.1 Pteropus medius | reverse complement strand
GAATTAAGATAACTGTGGCCTTGGCCATTGACATGAGAAAGGATTTAAAAGCAGTACCTTTTACACTCAGGCTGAGGAAGGCTTGGGTCTGGTCAGGGCTGGGTCAGAGTGAGGCAAGTGAGGTGCCAAAGTTGCATACAACGCTTCCATTTGATACTGGTATCCTGCTGTTCACACCCAGCCTTATGGCTTGGTGGGTCAGATAACACCTGGTTCATCATATGTGGCTAATGCTGTAGGGTAGCTTGGTGGCTCATGATTAAGTGCTAAGACCCAGTAGCAAGCCCAAAACAGTTTCTCAAAAGGAGAGTAGTTATCCACAGAGGATGGTAGGGCTTTGCTCTAAAATCTTAAGGGTCTGTGCTGCAATTCATTTATAGGATCCTGCCAAAGGCTGCAAACAGCATCCCTGTCTGTTGCTGATACTCCAAGCACCATTGGATCTGCTGGGTCGTGTGGCCCAAGTGGCAAAGCAGCTTGTATGGCAGCCTGGACCTGTTGCAGATCCTTCTTTGTTCAGAGCTCCACTGAGAACTAGCAGCTTTTGGGCCACTCAGTAAAGGAACTGAACTAACACACACAAAGAAAGAGTATGTTATCTCCAAAATCCAAGGAGGCCCTACTAGGTATGATGCTTCTTTGTCAGTACAGGTACCAGATACAACAATGTATCCTTTCATATTAGAAGAGCTGGCTCATCATACCCTAGATCAGTAGTCCCAAGCTTTTTGGCGTGAGGGACTGGTGCTCCTGTGAGAATCTAATGCCTGATGATCTGAAGTGGAGCTGAGGCGGTGATGCTAGTGCTGGGGAATGGCTGCAAATACAGATGAAGCTTCACACACTTGCCTGCTGCTTACCTACTGCTGTGTGGCCCAGTTCCTAACAGGCCATAGACTGGTACCAGTTCATGGCCTGGGGTTTGGGGACCCCTGCCCTATATCACTGGATCCCTACAACTTTTACTAAAGTGGAAGGACTCTGAATTTTTGTGGGATTTCTCACTCTCTAGCACATAAATGTTTTATCAATGTGTTGAGTCATTCCTACTTCTTGATCACTGGGTCCAATTAGTATTATGTCATCAATGTAATGGACTAGTATGATGACCCATGGAATAGAAGGGTGATCAATATTCCTGTTGACTAAACTCTAGCATGAGGCTAGAGAGTTGATATAACTCTGAGACAAGTCAGTGAAGGTGTATTACTGGCCTTTTCTGCTGAAAGCAAACTGCTTCTGGTGGTCTTTATTAATAGGGATGGAATAAAAAGCACTTGCCAGATCAATAGCTGCATACCAGACACCAGGGGATGTATTAATTTCTAGCAATGAAACTGTATCTGGTACAGAGGCTACAATTAAAGTCACCATTGGTTAGCTTGTGATAATCTGCTATCATTCTCCAAGATCCATCCATCTTCTACACAGGCCAAATAAGAGAGCTGAAAGGGGATGCAGTGGAAGTCACTAACCCTGAATTTTTCAAGTTGATGGTGGCACTTATCTTTGCGATCTCTACAAGAATGTGGTATTGCTTTTAGTTTACTATTTTCCTAGGTAGAATCAGTTCTAATGACTTCCATTTGGCCTTTTCCATCATCATAGCCCTCACTCCACAGGTCAGAGCACCAATGTGGGGATTCTTCCACTTCCTGTGTCTATTCCAAATATGCATTCTGGAACTGAGGAAACACCCACAGCATAGGCTTTGGCATTCATTGGGTCCACCGTGAGATGGACCTAAGCTAAAACTCTATTGATCACCCTACCCCCATAAGCTCCTACTCTGGCTGTTGAGCTGCAGTGATGGTTTGGGCCTCCTGGAATTAGTGTCAGGTCAGGGCTAGTGTCCAGTAATCCCCCCAAAGTATGATTGCTTCATTTTCCCTAGTTCACAGTCACCCTGGAAAATGGCTGTATGTTTCTTTGACAGAAATAGAGGGAAAAATTAACAGCATCGATTTGGGCAGTAGAGTGGAGTTCTTCCTCATGGGGACCCAGCCTTCCCCTTGTTCAAGACATTCTGGCTCTGTCAGTTGGCTTATCTGGGAATTAGTTGATTGTGGGGACTTTCTGTTTTGGTAATTCAAGTCAGACTTTGTTTCCTAGACCTACAGTTCTTATGCTTATACATATCAAGTCATAATTCAGTAGGATGCCCATCTACTTCTTTTCTAGGGACACCTTGATTGACTAGCCAATGCCATAGGTCTCTGTGAGTCAGGCTCTTCTGATTGCTGCCTTGACTCAGGTGTCTATTATGGTCCTTGGCCTGGCATCAGCAATTATCCACCTGTCTTTTCATCCTCAGCTCTCTTCTCTCCTTGTCTTGAGCTCTGGGATCCAACAACACTGAAGTGTATGCACCCTACCTTCTTCTCCAGTCAAGTCATTCCTTATCTCTGGGCTCTCATTGGTACTGTCTCTTCTGGCCACCACTCTCTACGATTCTACTGTGGCTCCCAGACCTCCCCTGTGTTTTACTGTCCCCAAATGTCACCTCCATGTATGGTGCTTGCCTGTTTATTTGTCTCTCCACCTATAGATTGTGAATTCCTTGAGGAGAGTGCTGTGTGCTGCATCCCAGATATAGGGTTTGGTACTTAGCCAGCATGTAGTGAACACTTCTTCAAAGGAAGTGTGACTTTAAATTCAGATGCTGAAAGTATCCGAAAGATGCATGTGACCCCTCTCTGGTGGGCCTGTATGGGTGAGAGATGTGGAGATTAGAGTGCATTCTCATGGGTTTAACTGAGATGTAAAAGGCACATTCCCAAATTTCACTTAAAACTCTCCATTCTGCATATTCAGTTGGCGATGCTGGAGTCTTGGCATACCCTATAAAATTTTTGTTGTTGTTTTTGATGGCCTTTGCTGTCTGTCAACATGAATCTTCATCAATTGTTCTAATTTGTAAGGCATTTTACACCACAGGAGGCTGGCAGAGGCATGGAGATGGAGTGGGAAAGCAGGCTCTTAGGCTTGTCAAGCTGTCTGCGGTCGCGTAGAATGTTGGGGAGGGGCCACTACACTGTCTGGACGTGAGATCAGTGTTGGACAGGAACTTTAATAAAGACAAAAAGTTGGCCTTTCTGGGCATCACCACTTCCTCCAGTTTTGGCTTGGCTCTGCTCTTTAGCCCTTGGAAATTCCTGTATTAAGGAGTGAATTATTTAACAGGATAAGGCAGCTAAACAAAGAGGTGGAAGAATTCACCTTAGTCTTAGTATATGGAGGTAAGCAAGGAGACTCCACAGTGGCAAGAAGCATAAACTTAGTACAGAAACAAGAATATTTACAGTGCAGATTATTTTTAACCAGCCATATCTAACCAGAAGCAAAAAAAAGCATTGCATGCTTTTCCTACTACTTTTGTTAGTCTACTGATTTATTTATTCATCTGTCCTCATTAGGGACTGGTGATGTAGCATACATATTTGTTTGTGTATTTGTTTTTTCAAGAGATTTAGGACTTATTATTATTTTTAAGGTTATATATTGAATGTCATTTCACAAAAATACATGTGGTTTTGTTTTGTGTTTGCCTACAAATTAAACTTATAAAATGTATCTTATGATGTTGTTTTCAATATGTATTTTTAAAGTTACATCAAGGTTGCAGGCATCATATTTTGGGGGCAATGTAATTTTCTTATTTCAGGGTTCAAAAAAGGCAGAGAACTTATTTCTGGTATTATTTCAATAAAGAGATATATTAAAATATTGAGACATATTGAGATGTAGGTCTATCGAATGTTTTCAAACTCTGCCTGTGTCCATACCCCCTAGGAGACTCACAGGGGAGTAGTGATAAGGCTGAGGAGGCAGCATACAAAGAGAGCTTAAGTGAAAGGTAGTGGACCAATGGATCGCCTTGGCTAGCTTAAATCTCTCTTTAATTCCCCATCGATTAAAATAAATTTCTCACTCTTCCTTTTAATGTCAAATTCTGGTTCATGTTACTGACTCTCCTTCCAAGGCTTGTTAGCGAGCAGATCCCCTCAGTTAGAAATAGTCTTTTTCTCAAACACCTTATTGCAATCTTACACTGTTTATCTTTTTTTTTTTTTTTTACTTTTTAAAATAATTTATTGGGGTAACATTGGTTAATACAATTATAGAATTTTTAGGTGTACATTATAATTTAACATCTGTATATTCTATTCTGTGTTTAGCACCCAAAGTCCAGTTTTCTTCAGCTACCATATATTTATGCACCCTCCCCTACCCCCCCCCTATATTTGACCCTTTTTACCGCATCTTCCTCTTCCCTCTTCCCCCACCCCCTACCCTCTGGTAACCACTAGTCTATAGTCCATGTCCATGAATTTCTGTTTGTTTGTCCTGTTCATTTGTTGCTTTTCGGTTTATATCCCACATATAAGTGATATCATGTGATTTTCAACTTTTTTGTCTGGCTTATTTCGCTTAGCATGATTATCTCGAGGTCCATCCAGGTTGTCGCAAATTGCAGTATTTCATTTCTTCTTATGGCTGAGTAATATTCCATGTATGCATGTACCACAGCTTCTTTAGCCAATCATCTATCGTAGGACTCTTCGATTGCTTCCATGTTCTGGCCACCATGAATAGTGCTGCTATGAACATCTTTCTTTTGAAATGTCTTTTTGGATATGTGTTTTCAAGTCTTTGGGGGTAAATACCCAGTAGAGTGATTGCTGGATCATGTAGCAGATCAATTCTTAGTTTGTTGAGGAACCTCCATACTGTTTTCCATAGTGGCTGTACCAATTGGCAGTCCCACTAGCAGTGTGTGAGGGTTCCCTTTTCTCTGCATCCTCTCCAGCATTTGTTATTACTTATCCTGTTGATTATAGCTATTTTAACAGATGTGAGATGGTATCTCATTGAGGTTTTGATTTGTATTTCTTTAATAGCTAGTGATGTTGAGCATCTTTTCAAATATGTGTTGGCCATTTGTATGTCCTCTAGAGAAGTGTCTGTTCAGGTCCTCTGCCCATTTTTTGATCGGATCGTTTGTTTTTTTATTGTTATTGAGTCATATGAGTTCTTTGTATATTTTGGATATTAGGCCCTTATTGGAGGTGATGCTTGCAAATATATTTTACCATTTGGATGATTGTCTCTTTACCTTGTTGATGATTTCTTTTGCTGAGCAAAAGCTTTTTAGTTTGACATAGTCCCATTCATTTATTTTAGCTTTTACTTCCATTGCCTTTGAGATCAAATTCATAAAATCTTCTTTAAGTCCTTGAGTTTAGTTCCTATGTTTTTGTCTATGCATTTTATTGTTTCAGGTCTTATATTTAGGCCCTTAATCTATTCTGAGTTAATTTTGGTGTGTGGTGATAGACAACAGTGTAGTTTCATTCTTTTGCAGTTGTCTTTCCAGTTTTCCCAGCACCATTTATTGAAGAGGCTTTCCTTTCTCCACTGTATGTTTTTGGCTTTTTTGTTGAAAATTATTTGCCCATGTAAACATGGGTTTACTTCTGGACTCTCGATTCTGTTCCATTGGTCTGTGTGTCTGTTTTTCTGGCAACACCATGACGTTTTGATTGCTGTCGCTTTGTAGTAAATTTTGAAGTCGAGCAGAGTGATGCCTCTAGCTTTGTTCTTTTTCTCAGGATGGCTTTGGCAATTCAGGGTCTTTTGTGCTTCCATACAAATTTGATAATTTTTTGTTCTATTTCTTTAACAAATGCCAACGAGATTTTGATGGGGATTGCATTAAATCTGTATAATGCTTTAGGTAATAAAGTTATTTTAACTATGTTGATTTTTCCAATCCAAGAACACAGAATACCTTTCCATTTCTTTGTATCTTCTTCAATTTCTTTTAATAGGGTCTTGTAGTATTCATTATATAGGTCCTTCACATGTTTCATTAGATTTATTTCTAGGTATTTTATTCTTTTTGTTGCAATTGCAAAAGAAATTACTTTTTTCCACTTCTTTTTCTGATGCTTTATTATTAGAGTATAGAAATGCTATGGATTTTTGAACGTTGATTTTGTATCTAGAGACTTTACTGTATCTGCTTGTTGTGTCTAGTAGTGTTCTTGGGAGTCTTTAGGGTTTTCTATATAGAGAATCATGTCATCCACAAATAGTGACAATTTGCCTTCTTTGTTTCCTATTTGGATGCCTTTTATATCTTTCTCCTGCCTGATTGCACTTTCTAGGACCTCCAATGTCATATTGAATAAGTGTGGCAATAGTGGACAGCCTCGCCTTGTTCCTGATCTTAGAGGGAGGGTGTTTAGTTTTCCACCATTAAGTATAATGTAGGCTGAGTGTTTGTTATATATGGCCTTTATTATGTTGAGATTCTTTCCTTCTATACTGATTTCGTTAAGTGTTTTGATTATAAATGGACGCTCTATATTGTTGAAGGCTTTTTCTGCATCTATTGATATGATCCCATGATTCTTATTTTTTAATTTATGTGGTGTCTCACATGAATCGATTTGTGTATGTTGAACCATCCCTGTGCTCCTGAGATGAAGCCCACCTGATCGTGGTGTATAATGTTTTTAATATAGTTGCTGTTTTCAGTTTGCTAGTATCTTATTTAGGATTTTTGCATCTGTGTTCATGAGATATATTGGTCTGCAGTTTTCCTTTTGTGTGTTATCCTTACCAGGTTTTGGTATCAGAGTAATATTGGCCTCATAAAATGAGCTTGGAAGTATTGCCTCCTCTTCGATCTTTTGGAAGAGTTTGAGGAAAATAGGTATTAAATCTTCTCTGCATGTTTGGTAGAATTCACTGGTGAAGCCATCTGGTCCTGGGCTTTTACTTTTTGGTCAGTTTTTGATGGTTGTTTCAATTTCCATACTGCTGATCAATCTATTTAGATTTTCCAGTTCTTCTTGATTCTGTCTAGGAAGATTGTATTTTTCTATGTACTGGTTCATTTCTCCTAGGTTATTAAATTTGGTATTATATACTTTTCATAGTATTTTTGTATGAGTGTTTGTATTTCAGAGATGCCAGTCATAATTTCCCCTCTTTCATCCCTGATTTTGTTTATTTGTGTCCTTTCACTTTTTCCTTTAGTCAGTTTGGCAGGGATTTGTCAATTGTATTAACCTTCTCATTGAACCACCACCTTGTTTCATTTATTTTTTGTATTTTGTTTTGTTTTGTTTCCAATTTCATTTATTTCTCCTCTAATTTTGATTATTTCTTTCCTTCTGCTGACTTTAGGGTTCATTTGTTTTTCCTTTTCTAGTTTTTTAAGATGAAGCATTAGGTTGTTTATTTGGGCTTGTTCTTGTTTTTTGAGATAGGCCTGTAATGATATGAACTTTCCTCTTATGACCACTTTTGCCATGTCTCGAAAGTTTTGATATATTGTACTATCATCATTCATTTCTTTGTATCTCTTGATCTCTCTTTTTATTCCTTCTCTGACTCAGTTATTCTTCAGTAGCATGTTGTTTAATCTCCATGTATGTGTGGTTCTTCCTGATTTTGCAGTTGATCTCTAGTGTCAGAACATTATGATCAGAGAATATGGTTGGTATGATTTCAACCCTCTTATATTTATATCTGTGTCCCAGTATGTGGTCGACTCTTGAGAATGTTCCATGTGCACTAGAGAAGAATGTATAAGCAGCTGTTTTGGAATGGAAGGCTCCATAAATGTCAATTATGTCCAGTTGGTCTAATGTGTCATTTAAGGATTTTATTTCTTTATTGATTTTCTGTTTGGATGATCTGTTCATATCCAACAGCAGGGTATTTAGATCTCTTACTACAATAGTGTTTTGTCTGTTTCTCTCTTTAGTTCTGTTAGTAATAGCTTTACATATTTTGGGGCTCCCTGATTGGGAGCATAGATATTAATAAGTGTTATGTCTTCTTGGTGCATGATTCCCTTCATCGTTATGACATGTTCCTCAGTATCTTTCTTTCCCTTTTTTATTTTGAAGTCTATGTCATCTGATATTAGTACCACTACTCCCACTTTTCTCATAATGCCATTTGCTTGAAATATCATTTCCACCCTTTCACTTTGAGTCTATATTTGCCTTTGGAGCTGAGATGTGTCTCCTGGAGGCAGCATATGGTTGGGTTTTGTTTTTTGATCCATTCTGCACCTCTGTGCCTTTTTATTGGTGAGTTCAGTCTATTTACATTTAGGGTGGTTATTGAAATATGAAGTCTTCTTATAGCCATTTTACCTTTGCTTTTTGGTAGCTAGATGTTTCCATTGTTTTCTTTTCCTTGTATTTCTGTTTCTTTCTTTTGTTTGGCTTTTGTGGGTTTTCCCTTCTAGTTCTTCTTGTTTAATGTTATATACTTCAGTTCTGAATCTTCTGTGTGTGGTTACCATTATGAATATGTAAAGGATAGTTTCATATAAACAGTCATCCATTTTCTTCTGCACGTGCCTTATCTCCATTCCCCTTGCAAATTTGGATCTTTGAATCCTCCCCCTTTCAGTCATTGTTATCTCAATTTCGTTGAATGTATGTTGAATATTCATTACTATTTTGCTATAGCAATTCTCTTCTTATTAGTTAAGCTTGTAATGCCCTGTTCTTAGTAAGGGTTGCACTTTTCTGCTTCTATTTGCCTGATAGTCACTTTGCTCCTAGTTATGTATTTTTTTTTTTGTCATTTTGTTTTAGGTGAGCTGACCCCTTTCAGTATTTCCTGTAGTGCAGGCCTTGTAGTGGCGAATTCTCTTAATTTTTATGTCTGGAAAGGTCTTATTTTCTCTTTCATATCTAAAGGAGAGCTTAGCTAGATACATTATTCTAGGCTGGTAGTTCCTTTCACTTAATAGTTTAAATATAAATATTTGATTCCATTCCTTTCTGGCTTGTAAAGTCTGCGCTGAGAAGTCCGAGGATAATCTAATGGGTTTTCCTTTATAAGTTACCATTTTCTTCTCTCTGGCTGCTCTGAGAATTCTGTCTTTGCTGTTGATTTTTGATAATTTTAATACAATGTGTCTTAGTGAAGGCCTTTTCGGGTTGAGATAATTGAGTTTTCTGTCGACATCTTGAATTCCAAGCTCTAGCTCATTCCTTAGATTAGGGAAATTCTCATCCACTATTTGTCTGAAAATGCTTTCTAATCCTTTCTCCTTTTCCTTGCCTTCGATAAATGCCTATTATTCTTATGTTTTCTCTCCTGATGGTATCTGCTTTTTTTTATATTTCTCTTTTATTATTTTTCATTTTTCGGTTTCTCTCTTCTTTCTGAAGCTTTTCTAGATTTCTGTTTTGGATATCATTGATTCTTTTCTTCATTTGGTAAACTCTATTTCCCAAGTTTGCTATTTTATTTTTCAGCTCTTGCCATGTGTTTTTTATCTCCAGAAGATTTATTCTGTTCTCTTTGAGGGTTTCAATCTCCTTGCTGTGCTCATCTAGGTGTTTTTCCAATTCCTGAAATTGTTGATTTGAGTTGTTTTAGATCTCATTGAGTTTTTTGAGAAGTATCATCCTAAATTCTCTGTCATTGAAGTTGCATATTTCTATATCTGTAAGCTTATTTTCTGGAGATTTTTCTCTTTCTTTCTGAGATGCTTTGTCACCTTGGTTGTTCATGGTGTTTAATGGACTATTTCTCCACCTGGGCATTAATGGAATTGTATTCTGCTTTTTTTCTGTAAAGAGGATTTATTATACAAAGGTCTCTCTTTCGCCTGATGCAAAGAAGACACTTTTCTTTTGGTTTCCAATAGGTGGCGTCTAAGTCTCTTGGATCCCTGGTTTATATAAAGCCTTAATAATGCTTTTTAATTTTCTTGTAGATATTTTATCACGTTTGCTACCTCAGTCTCAGTCCCTGTCAGTTTAGCGACAGTTTTGTTTATATTCCCTGGAGTTCCATGATGATTGGTCTCGGAGGATATGGGAGGAGGGGCCCTCTTGGTTGGGAGTTGGGGACTATGAGTCAGCCTCAGTTTTGCAAGCATGGCTGGTAAAAATCAGCTGTTGTTTCTCTGCCATTCACTTCTCTGCTTTCTGTCATGACGACTGGGCCATGCTGTCGGCTGCATGGAACTCATGACTCTCCCAGGCAGGGCTGTTCAGGGAACTCGCCGCATCTTCTCCCCTCCTTCTCCTCCTGCAAGGAGCTCCAGTGGCTATGAGAGGCAGCTTCTTTATTTCTCTCAGTCCACCACCCTACACCCGGGGTTCTGACTTGTGGTAGCTTTTATGCACAAATCCCATGCTCAGACGTGCTGGTGTGCAGTTTGAATGTTTTTTGTTGAGTTTTAGGTGTTCAACTTATTGTTGTTTCAAGGGAGAGATCTGGGGACCTCTCTCACTCTGCTATTTTTCTCTTATCTCGTTCTTTATTATATTCACATTATTTTGTTTATATACTCTCTCTCTCCAGACTATAAGCTATATGACTGTAGGATTCATGATTGATTTGTCTTTGTATTACTCATATAATTATTGCTAGTAATAATAATAGATAGGCTTATATATGTTTAATGTACGAGTGAACAAATGAACGAAATCTCAGATCTTAATATTCTGTAAAAAAATGTTATCTGTTACATATTTATTTTTAATTTAACAATTAGCTCAGGGACAAACAAATGGAAAAAGGCATATTAATTATTTTTTGTCAGGAATAAGCAGCATTGCTATAATATGAAAAGAGCCCTGTATAGAGCTCACCACCATTAATTGAATGTATAAAGAAAATATTATGTTGAGATGTGGAAAATAAGCAGTTTGGCTTTGTCCAAAGCTAGTCACAGGACATTTTGGGACCCTAGTGCCAATGAAAGAGTGTGAGGTCAGACAGAGAAAGACTAGGTGTTCTGTGATGAAAGAGAGGTTCTGTGACTGTGCAATGCTAGAAGTGTAGCTAGTTCAACTGAAGATCTAAATTTTTAATCTAGTTTAAGTTCAAAGAGTTAAAATGTAAAATAACCACACCATGCTAATGGCTATTGTATTGGACAGTGCAGGTCTGGAGAAACACTCTGGGAGCATGGGAGTGTGCTCTGGTATGCTTGTCCAGGTGAGATTTCCAGCTCCATATCTCAGCCCAATTAAGGACTGCCCATCAGGTAAGAAAGTTTTTAAGTGTCTAGCCCTTGGAATACACACACACACACACACACACACACACACACACACACACACAGAGTTCCTATATGGGGGTTAAGAAAAAAGTTTCCCTTCTACTTTCTAAGTTCTAAGGTGAGCTAATAATCAAATCAATGAAGACAGATTAATGGGAGAAAAATCAAATTTTAATATGTGCACATGGGGAATTCACATAATCATGAAAACTCCAAAGGCAGTGAGACAAAATTAGGTATATATGACAATTTGGACAAAGGAGAAAAGGGAGGAATGGGTTCCTAGATTTTAAGCGTGAAAATAGGTGGCTTGCAGGTAATTGAGGAAGAGCAGAACATACATGGTAGGTAAATTTTTGCTAGGTAACCCAGAAAACAATGGGACATGGGGGAAACCTAATCAACAGGTTTGGAGTCTTCCTGTCTTTAATGCTGTGGTGATTATGCTAAGGTTCCCTTCCTGAAGCAGGTTTTTCTGTCTGAATATCTGAAGCAAGTGAGGGGAAGGGTAGGAAGGCCAAAGTTCTTTCTGAGTCTTTTGTTTTTAATAACCAACTTAAAATCAAAATCCCAAAAGGCATCTTTAGGGTGGCAAAATTTTGATCCCCTTCACCTCTAGGAAAAACATTAATTTTCAGAGAGATTTTGGACTACATTCTTAAGATGGAAGGCTGCTGTGGCCACAATAGACTTGGCACTGAGCATATGGCTGCTATGGCCACAGTGGACTTGGCAATGAGCATTCGTTTACACGTTCTCTCTTCTTCCTTTGCACTGTGCTCAGTAGGTCTTGCTGGGGAGTGGGAATCTGTTTCACTAATGTCCTGATATTTCTTAATGACCTCTCCCTTGGCCACAGTAAGGCCAATAGAAGCTTTGAGCCAAAGCTTTGGTTGTATTTGGGGATGGGATACTGGGCTGGTTAAAATAACAGAATAGCCTGTGATGAAAGAAGAGCAAAAAGAAAGTTAAGGGCCAATAAACACTAAGCCAGGAATAAGACCCAAATGCCAGTCATGGCAGTGGACACACTTTGGGGTTGTATTTCGGATTTGACTGCCTGCAGTCTAGATGTCTCTATGAGGGAGGAAACTGGGGAGCTGTACAGCACAAGGGACAAGGTAGCACAGTGGTTAGAAACACAGCCTCTACTTCGAACCAATGTCATACCAGCTTTAGTAAGCACACCTGAGCCCAGACTGTGGTTTCTAGATGCTGTTTTCCACTAAGAGGAACCAGAACTCCTTGGAGAAATGAGGATGTTGCATGGGATGGGAGGGCCAGGGAAAATACAAGATGAGCCTGGAATGTCTTGTGCTAGAGAGAGTATGCAAAGAACAATAGAGGCACATCAAGGGAACAGGAACCAGCTTGAGCAGGTGCCTACTGGCCATATCTAGGACAATTTGAGCATCAAAATGAATAACAGTAGTGGATTATCAGACATGGAAAAAAAAAAGAATTCATGAGTCCCTACTGATAATAAAGGATTAAATGGAGAAGAGAAAATCAACAATAGTGGTAAATCGACTCATAGATGTAGAAGGAGAGAGGGAATTGGCAAGCCACGCCTCTCCACTTCGGAGTGCCACCTGATGCAGGTAAGAAGCATCAGTGGAAGCTAAAGTGATGGGTAAAAGTTTGATGACACTGCTTTTTACGTACTTCCAAAGTATGTCCCTGCAAATGACTTACTAATTATGAAGGAAAAACAGCAACTTTTTAGTGAAGAAATGGTCGTAGTTAACAATACCAGAAATGAGGCAAATCAACATCATTGAGAACATATCATCATCTCTAGGGATTCCTACCAAAAATGCATAAGCTGAATTTAATTATAAGAAAACATTGGACAAACTCAAATCAGGGAGGTTCTGGAGTGAAAAAAGCTCTGCACTATTAAAAAGTTCAGATATAGTAAAAGACAAAGAAAGCCAAGGAGTTATTCCATATTAAATGAGAGTAAAGACATGAAAATCCTTCACCAAAAAAAAGTATTAGCCAAAAAGAATATTGTTGAGAAACTGGTGAAATTTTAACAAGGTCCATAGTATAGAAGATTCCATTGCAGCAATGTTAAATTTTCTGAGTCTGACAATCATATTTTGGGTGTGTAAGTGAATATTATTATTCTTAGGGTTTCCATGCTGATGTATTTAGGGGTAAAGTTACATGTCACTAATGTACTCTCAAATACACAAATAGTTTAGAGAGGGAGAGAGAAAAAAATGATAAAGCAAAAATAAGGCAAAACGTTAATAATTGGTATGTAGACATTCTTTGTAATAGTCTTTCAATTTTTCTGTAAACATAAAATTATTAAAAAAATAATTTTATCAGGTTGCCTGAATCTGAATTCCAAGCACAGCCACTTACTATCTGCGTGTCTGTGGGCAAGTTACTTAAACTTTCTGGGTCTCAGCTTCCTCATCTGTAACATGTAAATAATAACAGGGTTGCAATGAGATTGAAGAGTTGACACATGTAAAGCATTTAAGAATGTCTGGCACGTGGCACACGCTGGACAGGTGGTGGCTGCTGTCATTTGTGTCTAAGAGATGAAATAATGGCAACTAGTAAGGTGAGACAGGGAATTCTTCTGGAGACTCTCAGAGCAAGGGCACAGATGACAAGGTAAGCAGTGCTCTGCAAGGCACTTTATGCCCCTAGCCCCACTCCCCCTATACTCAGTCTTGGGGTGGAGGTGCTACTGCAGCTGAATCAAGGTCTTACTTCCTGTTGTTCTGATGAGACCCTGTGTCTATTTTGGAGAACCAGGAAGTAGGCCAGCCAGCTGGTAAAATTCTGTTCCAGGACACTATTCTTCTGGCCCAGCTGGTGAGAACACAGCATGTTGTGTTCACTGGCATGGGCCCCTTATCCATGCCTAAGCAGCAGCTGATGCATTTGGCACCTGAGGGTACCTGTAGCACTATTAGATGCTGGGGCTGGCCACTGGTCTCATAGCAGGGCAGAGAAGAGCCCGTACTGCCTTTAAGTCTGCCACTCTCTAGCTGGTCACCTTCTGCCTGCTACCTGACTCCTTGGAGCTTCAATTTCACCACTGAGGGGGACCAAAGGTTTCTCCCTGCAAATATGCTTTTTAGGATATTGATTTTAAGTTGATTGTTAAGAAACAAAAAAACTGAGAAAGAATCTTTGACCCTCCCTCATACCAGCCTAAAGGAAGGGAACTATTCAACTTAGCATATTCACCTTATCACATATAAATTAAATCTGTGCCTTTTGTTTCTCGTGTGGCCCAGCAAGAATTTGTTTAGCACATGTTCGCTCTTTCTCATCTACCTATGAATTGCCTACTTTCTCTGCCTCTCTCTCTTTTGTCCAGAGTGGCATAAACCTTGATGTTCTGGGGTCTCATTTTCTTATGGAATCCTCATATATACATATGTAATAAGTTTGGTCATTTTCTTCTGTTATTCTGTCTTATGTTAATTTAATTATTAGTTCAGCCAGAAGAAATTAGAAGATAGGAGAAAAATTATTTTTTGAAATTCATACCACCTACAATAAAGATTATAGTATCTACCTCTAGCTATGTACTCTAGAAAATAATATGCAGGTAATATTTATTGAGTATGTTGACCACACAAGGCATTTGGGGTGGATTATCATTGAATCCTCAAAACAAACCTCTGATGTAGGTACTATCATTATCTCAATTTTAGCTGTGGGCCCTTGAGGCCAAAGAAGTTAATTAAATTGCCCAAGGTCACACAGCTAGTAAGTGGTGACAGATTCACCCCAGACATGCGGGGGGTAACCACTATACTCTTATTGCTGATAATAACCCTTTCCTCATTTCTAAATATTTTTACCCCACATCTTTACTTTCTTTCTTTCTTTCTTTCAACAACAATAACAATAACAACTGCTTTTCTTTCTTTCTTTCTTTCTTTCTTTCTTTCAACTCTTTCTTCATTCCTTCCTTCCTTCCTTCCTTCCTTCCTTCCTTCCTTCCTTCCTTCCTTCATTTTCCTTCATCCTTCCTTCCTTCCTTCCTTCCTTCACATTCCTTCCTTCCCTTCCCTTCTCCCTGCTCCTCTTCCTCCTGCCTCCCTTCTTCTCCACCAGCTTCTCTTCCCTCCTCCTCCCCCCTCTCCCCTCCCCTTCCACCCTCCTCCTCTTCCTGTAAAAAAGTTCCCAGTAAAAAAAATTACTCTTTTAAGGTTACAGAGTATACATATTGCTCAGTTTTGTCTCAACCTTGGCCTGCTGGCGAATGCTGCAGGGGACCAGGAAGTTATCTTCTGACTTGGCCAGGACATTAATCTGTGGTCCAGCATGTGCATCCATTTCCTCAGTAGCCAATCTCATGTGGCCTCACCCCTGCTAGGTGGTAAGTTGAGGATAGACAACCCAGACCAAAGCTGCCCCTACACTCAGAGAGAGGCCTTGCAGCAGCTGGTGTAGCTTCTGAAATGTCACAAGAGCACCTGCAAGAAGGGGTGGCAATGGGTTGCTGACTCATCTGAAGGGCATTAAGGAATGGTTCTTTCATCTCCAAATCTGGACAAGCAGCTTAAACAGAGCTGAACAGTTTCCCACACCTGGAGCTAGGCAGACAGGAAGGGATGTCAGCTCAATTTGGTGGGCCTTTGACCCCCACGTGCTCTGGGAGCAGACCTGAGATCAAAGACATGAGTCATGAAGGTAGGTGTTCAGGGCACAGGTACACTGCTACCCTACTCTACACACTGATGGAGAAGCTCACCTGTACCTTCCTCTCAGACACTGACAATGCCTACCCCAGACCCTCACTGTAAAGCAGCAACTTCCTGCAGTGTGGGCGGAAAAAAAATTCCTCCCTTCTTTCTAAATTCTTCTCTTAGAAATTATCAATATAATTAACATGAGACAGATTAACAGGAGAAAATATCCAAATTTATTACATATTACATATGAGGATTCCTTAAGAATATGAGACCTCAGAACACATTGGGCCATCAAAGCTTATATAGCATTTTGGACAAAGAATTGGGAGTCAGAGCTCTGGGATTTCAAAGAGAAAACAGGAAACTCACAGGTACATGAGAAAGAGCGAACATGTGCTAAACAAACTTTTGCTGGGCCACCTCCTGGGGCTGGGAAGTGGGAGTGGGGTGGGGAGAAGGGTATCTACCATTATCCTCCACATATAACACAGCAGGAGGCCCAAGAGGTGGATGAGAAGGTTCAGCTCACAGTGAGAAAGATATTTCCCACATTTAGAGCTTTTCACAAACAGTGACTGCCTCCCTCCCCAACAGAATTACCTGGCCAGAGTCTGGCTATCTGAGGGATGTACAAGAAAGAGCATCAACTGGAGGCTGGACTTTAGGAACTCATGGGTCGGAGAGGTAGCATGCTAGACACTCAGTCTTTTATTATAAGATGGGAAGTCCTGCTGGTTTTCCCTCCTAAATATCTCTTGCATCTATCCATTCTTTTTTGTCTCAAAATTTACATGCTCCAAGAGCTAGCTCACTGTGGCTATGACTTCCTGATTGACCTCTCAGCTTTCTATTTTATCCATCTTTCTCCAGCTTGCAGCTGCAGTGATTGCTTCAAAATGAGAAATTGTTGATGTCCCTTCTCCCATTTCCCTGCACGATCTCTTTGCTTTTTGTCACTCTTAAAATAGTCTCCAGCCCTGACTACAAAGACTCACATTGTCTTCACCCCTGCCCAGCTTCTCCTTGCCTCTCCTCCTATGTTCCTCATTTCTTCATGCTGGGCTGTGGGACAGCTGGTTCTGGTGCTGTCCAATCCAAAGGGACTTTGCACATGCATGTCCTACTTCCGGATAATTCTCCACCACCTTCTCTGTTTCCATTTCCCTCAGTTAACTCTTACCCAACCATCAACTCTTAGCTCAGGCATCTCTTTCCACGGAAAGCTTTCTTGATGCCCCTCCACATCTGTCCTTAATAATACTCATGTCAAGTTTTAATTGCACAGTATTTATATAATTTCTCCCTCCCACGTCTGCTCTCTCTCAGGGTGTGAGCTTTGTGAGAGCAAACACCAAGTCTGCTTTGCTCACCACTTATCTTCAGTTGGCAATAGAGCAGATACCCCAGACATACCTACTGTATAATTAAGTGGAAAATGCTTAATCGGTAGTAACCAGGAGAGGGGATTTTGAGAGATGAATGTCTAGCTTGCCTCTGCCGACAGGAAGTCTGTCCAGGATGCATCAGGGTCAGGTTACAGCTGCCAGTGATGGCAGAAGGCCCTGGCATAGAAAAGCTCTTCACCTGGGAACTCTCACCTCTCTTCAGTGTAGAGATTTGTGACCTGTTGGGGGTGGAGTTACATGTGAGAAAGGGTGCCAGGCAGGAGCTCCAGGCTCTGCACAGCTTAAGTGGCTGTGGTCCTCCTGAGAGAGGTGTTTACTGATTGATAACTTGAGCGAGTTTCTGCTCTTGCCCTAGCAGTCTTCAGTATTTGTGTAGTCATGCATTCCTTCATTTGTTTGGCCATTATTTCATTTCTTCTTGAGGATCAATTATATAGCCAAGAAGGAAGAATTGTGTTCATTGAGTCAACTGTTCTACACATAATGTAAATTTGGATGAATACTCTTGTTTCCTTACAAGAATGAAATAATAGTTTACCTTTTTGGAAGATGGTTTGATATGCAGTCATAATGAAAAAACAAAAATCTTGCTAAACTCTCTTCCTTTTGCTTGAGAGCTGACATCTGGCTGATGAAAATGTGGTCTCATCAGTTACCTGTGCTAAGATCCCAGGTTTATGCTGACTCGGCTGTCCTAAACCAGCTACATGTTTAATGCATGTCCAGTTCATTTTATCTCCTCAGTCCCATTACCATCTAATACCAATCTTCCTTTATTAAAGGGACTTTCTTACAGAGCAGAATACTTGGGTGGACTAAGTTATACAGAGCTGTGCTTCTCAACACTGTCAGACCCAATATCTCCTTCATAGACAATATTTTATAACACTCCTTTTACTATACTGAAATAAAATTCAAAGATAGAATGACTTACCCATACATAATTTTTAAAAAGTCAATAAGCCCCAACCATAATAACTGTAGTAAAAAGGAGAAATAAAAGGAAAGCAATCTATAATAAAATGTTATGCATTATAATATGTAAATGTCAGGCCTGACTCTATTTGAAAATATAATGAAGTTATCAGATGTTTGCACCTACCTAAAATGGATAAATGTGGATGAAGAGAAAGGAGATTTTGTTGAAGATTTTTCTTTATGTTTGGCATTTTGAAGTAAGGGATACAGAAGAATACTTATATATGAAATGTACTTATTCACAGAATTGCCGTGACAGCCATAAATTCAGATGTATCTGGGTGTTTTGTGTTGGAGATGGCTCATACACCTTGAAGGGCTTTGCAGTTGTGACAGGATTTTCCCCAAAGAGAAATTCTTCCTTTGAGTCACATGATTGTCACATTTGAAAATTTGTATATGAAACTGGATAAATATACTTTTTGTCTGTATGATGTAAAGTTCAAGTAACAAACAGGTCTATCCCCTATTTGAATGTCCAGCAGCACATTTAAAAGTAGGTTGAGACTTTCTCATGTACTGCAGAAGGGCCACCAATCATATGGATAACCCCAGGCACCCCCAAAGTTCTAAAATCCCCTTAAGAAGCTGTAGCTCCCATGCGTAGAACCACTGATGGCAAGAATGGATGTCAGTGTGGCCCAGAGGGAATGGTGCCAGGTCAGGATTTTGGCCTCTGCCTCTGTGTTGGCCCCAGAGGCTGTGAGACAACCACACCAGTAATAACAGTAATAGGACTCATTGCCTGCTGGACACTGTGGTAGCCATTTCACCTACGTGGTTAACCCACAACAACCTCTTCAGGTTGGTGCTATTATTCCCACTTTAAAGATGGAGACACTGAGACTCATGTTGGGCAACCTGCTTAAGGTCTTAATTCCTTACCTTTCTGATGTATCAAAAGAGGAGAATGACCTCTATGTATTTTCAACAGAGAAGGAACAGTGGATATACATATTTGCAACTCAATGGGCTATGGAAGTTCTGGTGTAGGTTAATATGTCTTAAGCATGAAATAATTCAAGAGCAATTAATTGATTCCCTATAGTGTGTGGCTATAGGATATATCCCTGGTGATCAAGAGCATAAAGAGATGTGTTTCATATTACAACCAAGATTTGACTCTTGTGAGCATTTGGGGTTTAAAATGTTCTTCCTGTTCTGACAGAAACAGAGACAGCAGATGATGCCAATGGGCTGTGGAAGAACGCACCCTTGGTTTGGAGAGACAGAGGGTGGCAGCCTTGGGGAACCATCCTCTGATGGCACAGCACAGAGCCTGCTGGGGAAAACCACCCTCCAAGAAATTGACTAACCCGTAGGGCTCTATTTTGAGCAAGAGCATAGGCAAAACCTAAGGAAGCTCCTTGATTTGTGATGAGGAAGTGAATTAAGAAGTAGATACTCAATAGGTCATCACTCACAGCACACTGGGAGCTAAAACACTCTTTTTAAACCGATGCTGTTCTTTCTTTGGCAACTTCTGTTTAAATGTCCTCATGATGTCTTTAGGGAAAGGGAACCAGAGGCTGATATAAACTATAGAAACTGATTGAATGTGTGTGTGTCTGTCTGTCTCTTTCTGTGTGTGTGTGTGTGCGTGTGTGCGTGCGTGCGTGTGCGTGTGCGTGTGTGTGAAAGAGAGGCAGAGAGAGAGAGAGAGAGAGAGAGAGAGAGAGAGAGAGAGAGAGAAATTCTAATTGAGTTAGCTGAGTAATCTCTTTGGTGGAAGGAAGATCTCTGTTGGTTGATTAGATGTGATTTTGTTTCTCTCCACTTACTCCTCTTTTGGTTCCAGCCAAAGGAACTATACACAAAAGATTCAAGACCAAATGGACAAGTAAACGTATTTATTACCAGTTGGACAGTCCCCCACCCTCTGTATCTGCCTTCTGTTTCCTCAATGCACACACTTTAGTTAGCAGGTCCAGAGCACCAGGTTGGGGAGGACCCAGCCATGACAATGTCCTGTAAAAGGACAAATTTGAGAACTAAATCTGTCACATTGGAATCCCAGGCCCATCTGGATATGGGACTCTGGGGCTAAGTGATGCCCTGAATGAAGGAATGTCCCCTCACAGCCTGAGGATCCCCTTCTGGGATTTGAGTGTGCATACACCCCAGGATGCACAGCAGCAGCAATGTTTTGAGTCAGTCTGTATGAGGAGGCTTGGAGGAGGCCTGTGGTCTCAGGATATGCTTCTACATTTCACTCTGAGCCAGGTTAGGATAGCTAGGCTTTGACTTTTAGGTGTGGTATCAAAGGAGGGGATTTTGAGGTACTTTTTGACTTGGAGAGAAAACGAATAATAATAATAATAACGAATAATAATTTGAAAAGTAGGTAGCCACAGTGTTTGGTTAGAAGTTGAAGTTTGGGAGGTCTGCCCATCTTAAGCATCTTTGGAGATCTGTGATGTTGGCAGAGACCTGATCACATGATGGCCTCAAAAATAAAGGCTGGCAAATCTCATCCCAGCTCATTGCCTGGACTCTGGATTGATGATTTCACCCGTGAACTAAGACTTTCCACAGAGTGCACTTTTACTGTTCCTATGATAACAAACCAATGAAAACAATCAAACCTCATACACTCAAAAAGGGATGGGAAAATTTTCTCTTTTCAACTCCCCCATGTGCCTCAAGAAGCAGAAATGCTTTTTGATTTGCTGGTGAGAAGCGGGGTTACTTTAAAGGACTCTGAGTACATATGTTTAGTGCATGACTAAGGGTTCATGTATATGCACACATATTCAACAAGTATTTATTCTGCACTCACGCGGCCAGGCACTGTGTTAGGCAGTGCCTACCTCATTGAGAGACTATTCTCTGTGAGTCTTTCATATTTCTTACAACTTTTGAGTGAAGCATGAGCTGCTTTTTGTTCTGGGCAATCTTTTCTTGGATGTTCATACAGTGAGCAGCCCTGGAAGATGGAGACAGTTCCTCCAGAACAGAAGGCAGGCACCTTACTGCCCATCAACCAAGACTCTGGTTCTCTTAGCTCAGGGTTCCTCTTCTGGAATTCAACCCACCTTATGGGCAAACATCTACTTGGCCATCTCAGTTGCTCACTAGGACAAGGAGGACAGAAGCAAATATGCTGATGTCCATGCTTGTACTGTGCTGTGAGTGATAAAGCCTCTCTCCCTGACCAAGAAGTCCATGTCTTTTGTCAGCATTCATGGAAGCGTCACAGGCTGACTTGTTAACTCGCAAGGAGGAAAAATCTCCATGCCTTCAAAGTTACTGACAAGCTTATATCCTTATTGAATTTTATATTCAAAATACCTTACGATTCAAAGATTTTATTTTCATTTTGTTCATTCTGTTTTCTGAAACAGAAAAGTTAGGTCACTCTTCCTAGGTCACAGAGCTAGTTTATGCCAGATGGGAGATTTTTGTTCAACTCTGTCTGATGCCAGAACCATCCTTTTTTCCATGATGCGTGGACATGTTAAATTACAAACCTGAAAGTGCCTGCAGTTCTATTTGTGGCGCTGGGCCAGGTAAAATCCTGTTGGTCCCGAAATCATCCTCGTTGCTATGATGATAAAAAACCTCAGGCAAAAAAATGGAAAACATCTGAGCAGCGTCTCCTCCAAAGGAACATAAACAGGATGCAATCATCAGGAGTTCCTTCCACTAAGGAAAAATTTCTTTTCTCATATTCACATGACAGTTGGCTCAAAGCCTGACCTACTACCTTGTTCTCTGGTGAAAGAATGAGGTCTCTTTCCCAGAAAGCAGGATGAGCTGGGTCATGTGAAATCCAGACTAAAGGATGGGGAAGCTAGAGTAAGGGATGTGCTCCATGACCAGGGATGTCTCCACTCCCCACCATGATAAGCTTTTAGAAGCTCCCTTGTACATTTTCACAGTACATTTCCATCTTGATTCCTGTTTAACTTGATCGTTGCATATCCTTATGATAGAGATTGACCTGTTCTGTTCCTCTAGGGACTCCCTATGACTTGTAGGACAGCTTCATTTCTTAGTCAGGGGCCCAACATACTCTGTGGTCAAGCCCTAGTCCGCTGTGAGATGACCCAGGCCTCCCTTCCTTTCTGAAGACTCCCCTAAGTCCACCTTATCCCCCAGGTAGAACTGCCTCTCCCTCCTTGGTGTTCCACACTGATCTGTGTCACTTCTCTCATAGCATCTATATTACTTTAGGACGGTGTACTTCACATGTTTACCTTCTCACCAAGCACAGACCCCTTGAGATAGGTCCTGTTCTATTCAGCAAGGTCATCCCCACATTCAGATTAGTACATAATACGTGTGTGGATTGCAGCTGTATAATCAGACACATAGGTACATGATCTGTCTCTGGATCTGAAAATTCATCATTAAATATTCTTGTTTTGGGATTGAGTACTTTCTTAAGGCACAAATCATCCAAGATGAGTCAGTACAGATATTCTGACATAATGTCATCTAGCTGATCATTTTCTTCTTTGATAAAAGTGATTGGATGGCCAGCTTCCTGGGTGCTTGAGGTGTGGATGAGGTATGATTGATCTGAAAGCACTTGGCATTTTTATCCTGCTAACCATCCTGGTAAAGACCAACAACCCAGGACTCCATTTGGACACCAACTCCCATCACTCAGAGCTGCCTCTGTTTCCAGACTAGCCCTCATGGGAATGGGCTTATTGGCACAGGAGCCCAGGTCACTACTGCCCAGACCTTCTTGATGGAAGAGACCTGGTCTTGGATGCTCTGACCCCAGAATTGGGTCATTCCAGCAGCCCTGAGTCCTGGTGCACCTGATCTGCTCCAATGAAGAGCTCCCATGGATTCACCTCAGCCTGTGGAATGAAGGAAACTCCTCTCTCCAGCCTGCTGGTGTTTTGGGCCTAAGAAGCTGTGCGACCTCTAACAAGTCCTTCAGTCTTTCTAAGCCTGTTTCCACAGGTCTAAAGGGAGGATGAAGCTAGCCACCTGTGAGGGTTACTGAAAGGATTAAAGGCGGAACCATGTGCAAAGAGCTAGGATTTCACAGAGTGTGCTAGTTCCCCTTCCTTCTCCTTCCAGCTGCCTGCTCCCCAACTCTCTCTTTTTATCTTCCCCTCTTCCTTTCCTCTCCACTTCTCTCCTTTCTCCTTCAGAGGTCTTGGAGATTTTATATGAGCATTGTTGTGCATGTGTGTCCCAGTCCACACCTGTTGTAGGCATGCTGAAAAAAACTTCAGTGCACTGTTGAGGAGGAATCAAAGATGAGGAAAGTGTGCTCCCTGACCTGAGGGGAGGGGGCAACATTTACTTGCATACCAGTGTGTTTTGGATGCCCGTGTGTGCGTGTGTGTGTGTGCGTGTGTGTGTGTGTGTGCATGCACACACAAACATGCTCGTGTATGGACATGCACATCATCTAAGTTACTCTACTCATGTGTAGAGCAACTACCATGTGTGGTGGCCTTGCTTCTGCAGTTAGCCTTTGCCAGCTCCCTCCTGGATGGCATCTGGACTGGCCACCTTGGACAATCTGACCTTGCAGCTTCCATGTCACAATGCATCTGACTCTGGCTGGGACTGGGGACCCAGTGGACTGGGAGCAGGCTGTGCTTCCATACAGTTTTCCAGGACACTAGATAGGCAAGAGGATGAGGACCAGGGGAAGTGAGGAAGACAAGGTGAGGGGCCAAGGAGCCCAGCTTCCATAAGCCAGTTTTCAGAAAATAGTTCAGAGGGCTGCTGGACCAGGTGAGGGAGGGAGGAGCGACCAGTATTCCTCTTCCCCACAAAGGCACCAGCCCTCAAGGAGGCCCAGGGGCTCTGGGGTCATCCTCTCCCTGGAGTCTTTTTAAAAGCAAGGCATGTCTGTGTGAGGGTTCTGGGTGTCTCCTCTGTGCCCACTGGACGGTGATCTGTGCTTACAATCCTTGAAGATGAGGCCGTATACCCACTTATTCTCAAAAACCTGAAGTGATATCAAAAAAGGAAGGAATGTTAGAAGTCTTTTAGCGCTTCCCAAACGTGTTCTGAGGAACTATGGGCCCACAAATTTGAAGTAGGTATTCTCGAAAGAGATGGGGTCTCTGGCCAAATACACTAGGGGAATGCTTCATTAATCTCCCTATCCCTACCCCCCGAGTTGCAGCACACACTGGAACACTAAAGGTGTTGGGAAGACTTGCATTGCTTTAACTTGGCTCAATATGTCATTTTCCAAACCTATTTGCACATGGAGCACCCTTTGTGTTTGGGCTGTTTATCACCGTTTTACTTAGCTGTGTTCTATGGATCAGAGTTTGGGGCATACGGATATAGCCAAACTCTTCATTTTAGACAGTGGAGGGTCAACGAGCTCAGGTCACCCAAGGAACGGTCTCACCTTTTGGCCAGGTTCTATCCCCTGCTTCTTTTCTTCTGACTCTCTCCCTCATGATAGCCCTATAGCTCCCAGCTCCTTTGGTTGGTGTCCATTCCTGACTGAGTTTGGATCCCATCTTCTTCCTAGGGAGAGGGACCAGGGATCTTTTTGCTGACTTCCAGCAACTTTCAGAAACCTGAGCTCTAGGGAGTTCCTGGCAGCCAGGCTGCAGTCTTCACTCTTGGAGCTGATGGTCTCTGGGTGGTTGCTGAGCTGCTAGGGGTCTTAGAGAGATTCTTATGAAAGAGGATGGTTAGTAAGTTCATCTTCCTTCTCTGCTACTCATTTTAAATTATGGTTACTGCTCAAGAAGCATATAGAAGTGGTGCAATGAGGCACTTTTGTTAACCAGTACATAGACACTACATATTCCGAAACACTTATCGACGTCAGAAGACAGCAGTGAGCACTTGGCACATTTGTTCCTGTAATCAACCCTGAGAGTTGGTACCGTGGAGGCACATCCACTAGAGGGATAAGAACGTCGAAGCCAGACAGGTCAAGCAAGCTGACCAAGGTTCCAGGACGAAGAAAGGAGAGTCAAGGCCCAAATCAAGGGAGGGAGGCTCTGCAATCTGTGCTCCAGCCACTGTCACGGGAAGGACGGGATTCACTCATATTTGTTTAACAGGTCCATGTTTTCTAATACTGTGCATTAGAGAATCAATGCTTCAGCCAGTGCCTTGGTGGCTGGGACAACCTATTTCTAGAGGGACATTCCACCTTTACATTTGTTTCATGAAGCTGGTGCCTGTGTGGGGGAAAAATTGCTAGTCACTGGTCCCTCCCTCTCTTGGCGGGCCCAGGAGGCCTCAGTGTTGGGATCTGGCAATAGAGTCAGAAGTGGGCAATCCAGCCCCACGCATGCACACACACTATCAGAGACACACAGTCACATCAGTGAAAAGCCAGTCCTGGGAGGAGTTTATTCCTCCTGAGAGACAATTATAGTAGTGCTGTTTGACTCTGAGTGCTCAGTTATGTTTCAGATTTATTTCCAATCACTTAGAGCTGGATCAACAAGAGACAAAGGTACCTTTAGCTCTGTCCCTTGCTATTCTTCCAAATGTCAAGGACTGACATTTGATGCCGTTGTCCCCAGTCAGCCTACTGATGACTCACTTTCTTGCTTCCCCTGCTCCCAGGCCCACCTGCACCATTCACACCCAGCAAATACTTTCATATCATACTGATGACAAACTGCACTGCCCAGGAGGACACTTTCTCCCTCTAGTAGAGCAAACATTGGCCTCCTGGATGGTTACTGAATCCTTGGGTCCCTGGGAGAGGCCTCTCTTGGCTTTACTCCTCTATTCCTCCCAGCTCCCTGGCCTGGCACCCGGTGTTCCCAGGACAAGTGCCTATCTTGGGCTGAGAAGGGTGCTCTCGCAGTCTGCTTGGTGGGGCAGGTGGCAGAGTGAAGTCATGGAGTCAGAGGAGGCTTTGGGGGTGATGAGGCCTGGTGTCCTTTAGATAAAGTACTCCTTTCTGCTGCTGTCACCGGTCTCTTGGAGGGACGGGTCACCCTGCAAGGCTGCGTCTGCACTCTCAGCGAACTCTGTGCCCTTGGCCTCATTGGTGTGGTAAGTGCCCTTGTGCCTGTACATGTAGTGTAGCATGAGAAGGAGGAGGCTGACCAGGACGAAGGCCACGGTGGTGATCACACCTGCAGGTAGGAAGAAATGCACAGCTCTTTTTGGAACTGGAGCAGGGTTTCAGGACACACAGGGGTGGTGCCAGGACAGACACGTTGCTACGACAAACACTAACCCCAGATGGCTGGCTCATTCCTGCCGCTCTTCTCCCTGCCCTGTGTGTGCTCACCTCTCATCTGCACCCATCTGAGTTACCCCTTCTCTCCCCTCTTCTCTTCTCCCTCTCCTGCACTCAACACTTTGCAGACCAAGGCTGGAAGAGTCTCTCAGACTTTATCCCTCCTCGGGAGAAGGCTCTCAGTGCATTGAGCAAGACAGACCTCTGTGCATGATTTCTATAATATAACTATGTGGGTTTGCCTAAAACTGAGGGGTTCAGCAGACCCAGAACTTCCACTTTTAAAACCCAGACAATACTTACAGAGTAATTTCCTGGGGCGTGGAACTTAAAGTGCTAAAACCAGAAAGATGCTAGAAAATTGGGCAGAGTTGGGTGCCCTATTCAGGGAGAAAGGCTAGGGTGATGGCCTGCGCCCGAGCTGGGGCCACCTGGGACAGTTGGGAGAAGTGTAGTTTCACTGCTCATGGCCCCAGCCCATCTCCCCTGTGGTCCTGGAAGGTGGGGTCTTCGAAGAGTCTGCAGAGGAGCAGGTGGTGGCCAAGCAAAAATATGGACGGAGGGGATCCTGGAGGATGTGTGTTAAGGGCATGGGGTGTGGGAAGCAGTCAGTCCTTCTTTCTGTTTGAAGTCAGAAAGGGTCGGGAGGTGAGGCTTGAGAGCTGGTCAGTAGGACCAGGAGATTCAGGGCCTTGGGGTGACGGATGAAGAGGAAGGACTAGACAGTTTGAGTAGAGCTAATGGCCAGCCCTTGGAGGGGGCATTGTGAGCTTAGGTATAGCTTTGAAGCTACAGAGCAAGCCCATTGCCTTGACTTAGAATGTAGGTTTATTTGGGGGCTTTGGAGGCTTTTGGAGAATATGAAGAAGTTAAAAGTTTTCCCAAGTCCCACTTTTGAGGAACAATTTCATAAACTTCCTGCTGCTTTCAGGAGAGCACTTCTGTTTGAATGATGTTAATAATCTTGTCTATGAAGAAAAAGGGTTCAGTAGTCCAGTGAGCTGGAGAATGGAGAACACCAGCTTAAATAGAACTGAGCAGGAGTCTTTGAGGGCCTGCTTTTACTTATTTATATCTAATTATAAAGTACCTGAGCTGTTAATGAGCTGGGGAGACATGTGAATCTCAGGAGGAAACAGCAGCCTACACTCCCAAACCTAGCCATTCCTGAAGTATAGTTTGGGGTCACAATTGTGACCAGTGGGGCCAGTGCAGGGTTTAGAGTAAGGATGGAGAAGCATCACATTTCAAAACCTCCCCTGAGAGAAGGAAAGCACTGGCCATATCCTGTCCCCTTGCCTGAGTCTTCGGGTGGCTTCTTCCCTGGGCATTTCCTCTGACCCTCCTGGTTGCTTGAAGGGTCCCTGGACAGCTCACCTGCAATGATGGCGATGTCCATTGGGGTCCAGGCCATCCCGGTGTCAGACTCTATAAACAGAACAGAAGAGCCTAAGTTGAGAGAAGGAAGTTCCCCCACACTAGCAGCATCTCAGCTGAGCCTGCAGCGTCTGCTCACATGCGAGCAGCTTTATCAACGGGCCCAGAGTGCACAGGAAACAGTCTGTTGCATGGATAGGCCTCTGGCCAGGGGTACACAGAGCTGAGTCCAGGCTTTGCTTGGCCACTGGAGAGCACAGTGTGAACCATTGGTGGGGCCAGACACAGTTATGGCACCTCTGGGATTATGCAAGTGTGTGTGAGGATTGGGCTCCCTGCTGTATCCTTGACCGAGAGTGGTGCCTACACCTGGCAGATGCTCAATAGACACCTGAAGTGGCATGAAAGTGACCCCCACTGTTGTGTTTAGTGTCTATCACCATCTGTCTTTTGGGCCTCAGATTTTCTCATGATAATGGTAAAACCAGACCATTTGTGGGGTGTCCACACATGTCAGATGTTAGTTTAGTTGCCCTCCATCTGTCGTACCACATGGTCTTCATAGCAATCCTATGACATAGATGGTATTATTAGTCCATTTCACAGGTAGAACACTGAGGCCCAGAAAGTGACATGCCTACAGTCGCACTGCTCATCCGGTTGTAGCCGAGCCTGCACCCTCACTTCTGGGGTGCATTCTCTTTTTTCTCTCGAAGACCCTCCGGGAGGGCTCCCATCTGGAGGTCCCTCCTTGAGACCCCTCTACAGGTCTGTGCATCCAATTCTCTGTGGGAAGGGACACCTGTGGCACTCTGAAAGTTACTGAAGGCATTTTTCTGAAGCTTAGTGGTCTGGCCAGAGGGCTAGGATCTCGAGTAGAGCAGGAATCTGCCCATTACCTTGAGCTGCTGCACAGTGTGTCTCCTCTCTCCTTTGGGAGATAAGTGATAGGAAGGATTTATTAGACCATGGAAATATCAATGTTAACATAGAAATCTCATGTTCCCATTACAACAACTACACATATTAAAACAGAGAGGGCTACTTCATAATAGTAATCATTTCTGCTCAGATAATCACTTTAATTATAGTGCAAAAAGGTCATTCTCCCCAGCACAGCTGACAGATGACTATTTCTGATAAAAAAGAGGCTGTTGGTACCAGGGGGCACAGTGATAGGAGTGAAGCAGAGGCTCCAGGCTGGAAGACCTCACGGAGACCCAGGCTAGGGGTTCTGGGGCAAGCATGGAGCCTGGAGGTGAGAAGGATAAATAAGGCCTCAAGTCAGTGGAGAGAGAGAGCTGGCACATACCAGGAGTTGAGGCAGTGGGAGGGAGACAGAGGAAGGAGGAGAGCTGAGCATTCAATGCTCTCCACAGTCATGAGACTTGAGGCAGTGGATGATGGACTCTGTGATCCAGGGCAGACAAGTGCAACATCATTTAGCATCTAACACATAGCAGGTAATAAATATTTACTAAAAGCATGATTGGAGGAATACATGCACACATGCAGGAATTAATGGACTCAGAGACTGCTGTTCTGGACTCTACTCAATCACTAAGAACCTCACAGTTCAGGAAGAAAGAATAGCACTTACTTAAGTTAGCATGGGTGGTTACACAAGCCCAAATACCCAGGATTCCATTAGGAATTTTCCAGGTGAAAAAGAGGCATTTTTTTTTTTTTATGATCAGATCTGCATTTATTTACTAAAATTTATTTTCAGTTACAGTTGACATATATTATATATTTCAGGTGTATAACATAGACATTAGACATTTATATACCTTATGAAGTGATCACCTGGATAAGTCTGGTATCTTTCTGACACCAAACAGTTATTACAATATTATTGACTATATTCCCTATGCTGTATTTTACATCTCTGTGACTATTTTTATAATTGGCAATTTATACTTCTTAATCCCTTTCATCTTTTCACCCTTACCTCCAACTCCTGTCCCATCCTGTGTCGACCAATTTTTTTTCCTATATCTATGAGTTTATTTGTTTTGTTTGTTCATTTATTTTCCTTTTTAGATTCTGCATATAAGTAAAATCACATGGTATTTGTCTTTCTTTGTCTGACTTATTTCACTTAGCATAATACCCTCTAGGTTGTAAATGATAAAATATCATTCTATTTTATGGTTGAGTAATATTCCATTGTATATATGTACCACCTTATCTTCATCCATTCATGTATAGATGGACACTTAGGTTGCTTCCATATGTTGGCTATTGTAAATAATGATGCAATGAACATAGGGGTGCATATGTCTTTTGAATTAGTGTTTCAGATTTCTTCAGATAAATACACAGAAGTGGAATTGCTGAATGATAAAGTAGCTCTATTTTTAACTTTTTGAGGAAACTCTGTACTGTTTTCCATAGAGGTTGTACTAATTTACAATCCCATTAACAGTGCACCAGAGTTCCCTTTTCTTCACATTCTCCACAACACTCGTTTGTTGATTTATTGATGACAGCCATTCTGATAGGTGTGAGGTAATATTTCATTGTGGTTTTAATTTGCATTTACCTGATGATTAGTGATGTTGAGCATCTTTTCATATGTTTATTAGCCATTCGTATGACCTCTTTAAAGAAATGTCTATTCCATTCCTCTGCCAATTTTTTAATTGGATTGTTAATTTTATTGGTGTTAAGTTGTATATGTTCCTTATATGTTTTGGACATTAACCCCTTATTGGATGTATCATTGGCAAATATCTTCTCCCATTCAGTTGGTTGTCTTTTCGTTTTTTTGAGGTTGCTTTTGATGTGCAAAATCTTTTTAGTTTGATGTAGTCCCATTTGTTTATTTTTTTCTTTTGTTACCCTTGCCTCAGGGAACATATCCAAAAAAATAGTACTAAGAGCATTGTCAAACAGTTTGCTACCTATGTTTTCTTCTAGGAGTTTTATGGTTTCAGGTTTTACATTTAAGTCTTTAAATCCATTTTGAGTTTATTCTTGTATATGATGTAAGATAATGTTCTAATTTCATTTCTTTGCATGTGACTGTCCAGTTTTCCCAACATTATTTATTGAAAAGACTGTCTTTACCCCATTGTATATTTGTCATAGATTAACTGACCATATAGGTGTGGGTTTATTTATGGTCTCTTCTGTTCCATTGATCTATGTGTCTGTTTTCATGCCGGTGCCACGCTGTGTTGCTTACTATACCTTGTAGTATAGTTTGATATCAGTTAGCATGACATCTCCAACTTTGTTCTTCTTTCTCAATATTACTTGGCTATTTATGGTCTTTTGTGGTTCCATATAAATTTTGGATTATATGTTCTAGTTCTGTGAAAAATGTCATTGGCATTTTGATTGCATTTAATCTGTAGATTGCTTTGAGTAACTTGGATATTTTAACAATATTAATTCTTCCTATCCATGAGCATGATATAGCCTTCCATTTATTTGTATCTTCTTCTAGCTCTTATTTTAATGTCTTAATAGTTTTCTGAGTAATTTTACATCCTTGGTTAAATTTATTCATAGGTATTTTATTTTTTCATGCAATTGTAAATGGAATTTTCTTAATTTCTCTTTCCAATAGTTTATTTGTGTATAAAAATGCAACTGCTTTCTGAATATTAATTTTATATCCTGCTACTGAATTCATTTATCAGTCCTAATAGTTTTTTGGTGGATTCTTTAGAGTTTTCTCTATATAATATCATGTTATCTATAAATAATGACAGTTTACTTTTTCTTTTCCAATTTGGATGCTTTTTATTTATCTTTCTTGCCTGATTGCTGTGGCTAGGCTTCTAATACTATGTTGAATAGAAGTGGTGAAAGTAGACATCTTTGTTTTAGTCCCAGTCTTTAAAAAAAAAGTTTTCAGCTTTTTGCCATTGCATATGATGTTAGCTGTGGGTTTGTCATATGTGGCCATTATTATGTTGAAGTATGTTCCCTCTATCACCACTTTGCTGACAGTGTTTATCATAAATGGATGTTGAATTTTGTCAAACATTTTTTTTGCTTTATTGATGTGATCATATGATTTATATCTTTCATTTTATTTATGTGGTGAATCATGTTAATTGATTTGCTGATATTGAACCAACTTTGCATCCCAGGAATAAATCTCACTTGATCATGGTGTATGATCTTTTTAATATATTGCTGAATTAGTTTTTTTAAGAATTTGTTGAGGATTTTTTCTCATATGTTCTTCAGAGTTATTGACCTATAATTTTCTCTTTTCAATATCTTTGTTTGGTTTTGGTATCAGGGTAAATCTGGCCTCATAAAATCAGTTTGGGAGCCTTCCCTCCACTTAAGTTATTTTGGATAGTTTGAGAAGGATAGCTATTAATTCTTCTTTGACTGTTTGGTAAAATTCACCTCTGAAGCCATCTGGTCCAGGAGTTTTGTTTGTTGAGAGTTTCTTGATTACCGATTTGATTCCATTAGTAGTTATCAGTCTGTTCAGATTTTGTTTCCTCCTGATTCAGTCTTAGAAGTTTGTATGTTTCTAGGAATTTATTTCTATTTCTCTCAGGTTGTCCAATTTGTTGGCATGAGTTGTTTGTAGTATTTTCTAATAGTCCTTTGCATTTTGTGGTATCAGTTGTCGCGTCTCTTCATTTCTTATTTTGTTTAAATATTTTGTTTAAAATTGAAGGGACCCTATACCCAAACCTATACAATGGCATACTGGAAGCACTCTGGCAGGCGAACCAGACTGGAGGCAGATGGGACCTGGGACCTTTGAGGGATCACCACTTGAGCCTCCCAACATGGCCTCCTCCAAGCTCAGGTCCACCAAGGGTTATGGTGGACAGAAAAGCTGCTCTCCATGCCCCAAACCCCTCTCTAATTTTTGCTCAAGTTGCACAATGTGATTGATTCTAGGGTAGTGATGCTTTAGCATGACCAGAACTGCCACATAGATCAGAATTGGCACAGAATCTCTGGCCTGTCTGGGAAGATGGGGATGATGTAAGATATCAGTTCTCCAGGTGTGGTCCCTGGAACAACAGCATTTCCTGGGAGCCTGTTAGAAATGCAAATTCTCAGGTTCTACCCCAGACCTACTGTATCAGCAATGCTGGGGCTGAGGCCTAGCAATCTATGGTAACAGGCCTCCAGGTGATTCTGATATATGCTCAGGGTTGAGAGATGCTGGTATAAGAGAAGCCGTCTCAGAAGGGAACTATCAGGATTGGCCCTTGAAGGATAAACAGGAGTTTGCTACACAGACAACAATGTGAACATTCCAGGCAGAGACACTCCAGTGCTCCCCTTTTCCTAGTGCTCAGTTTTCCCTCCAAATGTTTGCTCACCATCCAAGACACTGAAGTTCTATAGACTGGATTTTGATATCTTGCCTTTGGAGATGGTGGGATAAGCACCCTCACTGGTTACATACCCTTGTGGTTTTTTAGCCAGCAGCAGTGATACTGGATATTTGGAAAGGCTATCAGGAATAAGCTCTGATCCCACCCAGGAAGTTGACAGGTTAGTGTGTGATTGAATTAGGAGCCTGGAATGGAAGTTAATCTCTGGCTGGGGTTGAAAAGTAAGTACGTGCTTGGGTAAATGATACTGAGCTCAGGAACTTGAGTGGGTGGCGGGGGTGGGTCAGTTGGCAGCCAAAGGAGGTATGTTTACAGCAGAGCAAGGTGTTATTTATGGTCAAATGTGGATGTGAGATCAGAATTAGACAACTGTCTAGCCCGAGATTGGACAGACATGAGAGGCCTCAACATTTTTCGTAGAGACCCAAAATTACTCAGAAAACTATTAAGACATTAGCTCTCTTTAAGATTGCAATGCCCCGGCACAAAAAAGCTCTACCAGTCTCAGAACCACATGGAGCTCATAGCTCCATGCCCAGCATTGCACTGTTTGCCTGGCACTGAATAACAGTAGTTGAATGTTACTTGAAAGCCTAGACCCTTCTAGAGAATTGAGAAGTCAAACTGTACCTTGCACTGTCCACATTATTGTGATGACAGCTTTGGTTCAAATCCTGGCTTGACCAATTAATAGCAATGTAATCAGCAAAATGTTTGCTAACTTTAGTTTCTGCATGAATAAAACAAGGATAACAGCATCCACCTTGTGGAAGGGATTAGAAATAATAAATATTATATATATAATGTAGACAATAACTACATGGCACATAGCTTGGAAAAGGTGTTTAATAAGTTGTAGCCACTATTTTGATTCTGATTCTTCTTATTCTTCCTTTTTGCATGTAATTCAATGCTGATCACCTAAGCGACCAATTGACAGATGCTGTGAGTCCATCCAGAGGATGGGCACTAGTTATGGGTTTCTAGCATTGTTTCTCAGCTGACTGAGAAACAATACCTGGGTGCCTAGTGTCTCTGTGTTCCCACATTGCTGCAGGGATCAGGGGAGTTTCCAAGAAACGAAGAGTGAGTCTTCAACCTTAGGGGCTTATGGTGTCTCTGGGAAATGTGACTGTGACATATGAGTTTTATTTAGGGCAGTGTTTGTCAAACAGTAAGTCCCAACTCACTGGTGGGTCTTAGTGTGTGTGTGTGTGTGTGTGTGTGTGTGTGTGTGTGTGTGTGTGTGTGTCTGAGAGAGACACGGAGAGAGAATGAGAGAATAGCTTAGAAAGTATCAGCAGTTTTCATACGCAGTCAGAGTACTGTTTGGTGGAGCTTTGATTTATGCACACACTCCATAAGCATAGGGGCCTAAGTCACGATGTAAAGGGTCTTTCTTACTGAGGGTTGCACTCACCATCATGTTCAGGACCGTGATTTACAATAACACTATAAGAGGGAATAAACCGAATCCTTAGTTCTACAGTGTTTTGTTAAGGGAAGCCCAACGAAGAGATCAAACAATGAGCAGGTGGATGGAGAACAAAGCCCAGCTTCATGCAGAGAAAAGCTGATGTGGGTGATGGCAGTAAAGTGGCTAAGCTGTGCAACAACTCTAGGCTTCTGAACTTCCGATGTGGCCATCCAGCTGCGAGCCTCTCTACAAGGTCAGCTCCATGACCATATGGCTGAGTGCAGGGAAAACAGATGCTTCCCCTGAGATGGTGGATCCTGAGAGAGAGAGGAAAGGGAAGTGCTGTCCTGCTCTTTCACTCACCACTTCCTATAAGGGGCAGTGGGGATGCAGACTGGCACAGTCTTGGAGGCCTTGGGGAAATGCCAGGTGTGGGAAGAACATTCCTGGACTTTGGAAGTGATAGTACGTGTCCTGGGGGCAGAGGAGAAGAAGGAGCACTGCGTTTGTTCTCTGTACATTTAGTCGGTGAAGGCGCTGGCCATAGCTGCCACTTATGCTCCCTTATTTAATCCTACAGCAAGCCAACAAAAGGGAATGGGTTCTCCTTTCTTTAAGTTGTAGATAGTAAAATGCATGCTCAAAGAGGTCAAGTAATTTGTTGAAATCTCACAGCCCTAAAGGGCAAAGCCTGTGTTTTAAACTGGGATTTCCTAGCACAAAACATCTGCTGCCAGGGCTGGGAATGGCTTTTCTCTGGTGCAATCTGCAGTTTGGCTGCAGTCCAATCCCTGCTGATGCTACAGGTCTGCAGGGTGGCTAGACGCCTGTCCTCTGGTCAAGGCAGCAGTCCCTGGGAGGCAGCAGGGCACATGGGTACTGCCCTCCATGTAGGCTGACAGCTTGGGCTCAGCTAACAGGATGCAGGAATTCAGCAGCAGCTGGATCCTGGAGGAGAGGGGCAGTGGTGTTTCTCAGATGTTGACAGAGAGCAGTGGTCAAGTGCTGGCTCCAGGGACAAAAACTGACCCTCCTCTGTGGCCATGAAGACCCTCCCTTCTCCTTTGTTTGCAGATGAAGCCAAGCTTGGAAGTGCTCTTCTTTCTTGCAAGGCTCTACCTTCATACTTCCCACCCACAGCTAATGGCTTTTCCTTCTGCCTCAGGGGTGGTGGAGAGAGTGCACACATCCTGTTTCCCATCGCCCACATAATCCAGCAAAGTTGAGGAATTCAGGCATGGGGCAGAGGACTTGGAGGAGTGAGTTCCTCTAGTGGAGAGTGAGAATGGTTTCAGACTAGGAGGCCTGGGCATTCTGGAAAGAGGGAAATTATTCTATCCTTAAATCATGAAGGGAAACAGGTTTGTCATAGCATCCTTTGAGAGTTCATCACGACACGGTGGCCATGACAGCTGTGCAGTGGCAGCCACATCTATTGCTTGATGATTTGCCAAGCTTTGTGGTACTCACCGAGAGCATTCTAGTTCAAGGAACTTACAAATTTGCTCGGAAAAGTCACTTTACCAACTTCTCTCAGATGGAGATGCCTTGGGGTGAGTCTGATTTAGGTTCTGGAGGAGGACAGCTACTGGGACAGGGCCAGGAAGAGTTCTCGGCTCACCTTAGAGTTTCTTGTTTCTGATCTAGATTCTGGCTTCAAAGTCCTTATGCAAGTAAAATAGAAATAACTTGACATTTGAAGTTTATTAAATAGATTTTCTTTTTGGTAGGAAAAAGGTCAAATACATTTACTTTTCTTTGATGGTTTGTTGTTATCATTCTTTAAAAGATGTAGCATTCAAGCTACAACTGGGAAAGAACTCAGGATATAAGTGCCCAAAGACATAAATGAACAGCTTATTATTATCCATCCATCCACTTCTCTTGTAAGCCATCAGTGCTGGCTGAGCAGTGAACACTTGCCTAACCCTAGACTCAAAGGGAAGTGGAGAGGATGGGGTTTTAACTCAGGAAGCTTATGACTTGGGTGAGAAGATGCGACATATTTATATGAAAGGGTTAAACTCTCTGTGTGATAAAGTATCAAAACGAGCAATACAGATGTATCTGGGATGATAGGGAAGACTCAACCATCAGCTCCAGTCCCAGGATTCCAAGATTCTGTGACAGTGAAGAAGCACATGATTCTGTTTGCTCGTTACTTCCTTCAGCAGGCTTTTTCAAGCACCTACTACATTCCAGCAATGTGCTCCTTAAAGCAAGGATCCTGACTTCAAGGAGCTTACTGTGTAGCAGACAGAGACAAGTGCATCTGTGGGTAAGTTCAGAAGGGGTAGTTCTCTTTTGTTCTCAGGAAAGGCTTCCTTGAAGAGGACAACCCCAGGCTGGCCTATTGAGAGCTGGAGTCTAGCAATGCCAACATGAGAACTGGGCACAGTGTTAAGCAAAGGACATGAGGGAAAGTTCATGCTGGAGTGGTCAGCAGGGCTTCTGGGCCTACCTGCCATGATTCCTGGCCATCGTCTGTCAGGGGCTGGGCACCAGGCAGTGGCTGGTTGTATGCTGGAGGACTTAACCTACTTGCATCCTCCACCCTTCCTATCTGTGTAAAAAGCATGTGCACATTTACCTTGTTTGCAGACTGGATTCACAGGACAAAGTGGTACCTGGCCAGGCAAGGCTGATGTGAATTTGATCACCTTGGTCAGGATGTGCCTGCCAGTCTGAAAGTCAGTGATTGTCCTCACTGTCCCTGAGTATCACCTTATAAACAACTTCCCCATTCCCAGGGACACCAAAATGCTATGAAATGTAATGATGGTGCTCTGACACCCATAAAATGATCCAACTACATTTTCTTCCTCCAAGCCATGCTCCTGTCTTCCCGGCTGCTACAGTATCTGCTGCTACTGTATGAAACCAGGATGGATGTCTGGCAGGTCCTGAAGCCTTGGAGGCTGCAACACACTCACCACGTCAAAATACTGCATGGTGGTTAAAGTGCTGAGGCCTTCCAGGCCAGGAGGCAAGGAGACGTGGCCTCTCTACACCAGAGAAGAAAGCAATCCTGGCATCAGTAAACTGGAGAAGAGCAGAAACTCAACAATCAGAGCAGATCGTAGGCAATGTCTCTTCCATGTCTATACCCTGGATCCTTGCTTGGAAGTGTTTCACATTCAGGCATTTGTTTTGGAGGTGTGTTCACTGGAGGGGACTGGAAAGAAAGGTGAAGATGTCATGACTCACAATCCAGAGTATCTGATTCCAGAGTTTTTCCACCGATATCTCCCTGCTTTTGTCCCTAGTGTTTTTCTAACAGAGCCTTATTTGAACACAATGACCAGTCTGCCTCAGTTGAGCCATGGGGTCTAAGTAATAGGAAAGAATGCTTTGTCTACATTCTTGGGCCAGAGTACAAAAAAAAAAAAAAAAAAAAAGCATGACAACATTCATAGGAAAGTGCTAAATTGTGGATAAGAAGAAAATAGATTAATGTATTTACTATCGCTGAGTACAAAACACAAGGCCCTAAAGGAGCAAGGAATTAAATACCCTCAGGAGACTGATTAGTTTTCTCAAGTGGTGCTGTGTTCCACCTTTTCATCTTGAGGTGGGATTATACCTATAGTGTCAGATGGAATTTCTCAGGCAAGTTATCTCAACTCTGGAGAGTCCTTTCCCTCATCTGCAAAATAGAGACAGTAAAACCCCAGCCTAATAGGGTTCCTGTGGGTTGACAGCTATAGCACTAGCTCTCAAACTTGAGTATGCATCAGAATTGCCTAGGGATTTGTTATACCACAGAACACCAAACCACTGTCCCCACTGCTCCAGATTCTGAGTCAGCAGGTCTGGGTGGGCCCAAGAATGTGCATTTCTAACATATTCCCAGGTGATACTGCTCATCCAGGAGTCCCCCTCTGGAGAACCACTGAACTTGTGACTGTAAGAATGGCTACAGACCCCATAGCTCTGTTCAAGTGCTATTACACAGCACCCTTTTGTATAAACTAGGAGGCCTGGTACCCCCTCAGCAATGTAACTAAAAAGTGACAGTCACAGCTGCTCTCGCCACAACTCTGAGCTCAGTGTCTTTTCTTCAAGAGTCGGCTAATATAGTTGGAGAGCTGGCACAGTAAATTCTGAGTATTTGCCACTTCTGCCAACTCCCCTGCCTTTGTTGACCCCAGAATGATCTGGGTGAGAGGACAAGGAGCTTTGTGCCAGGGTCAGGTAGGAGCACATGCCCTCTGATCAATGACTGATCAAGGGCTGCAGTTGTCACTGGGCTATCATCTAAAAAACCCTAATGTTTCTCAATACCTAAGCTATGTAATGAGCTATGCTTGTTTATAGGAACTGAAAAAGATTTCCAACCACAAAGACCAAGATGGTGAAGGGGCATCGGAGCAAAGACGATGGTGTGCAAAAGGGCGGAGTACAACAGGAGAATAACCAGGCATGCCTAAGAGCTTAATCATTCCATGCCACAGCCTATAAATTCAGAAGCCTCCTCTCAGGTGGGAGGAAGGTGCCATTACAGCATTGACTCACATTTCTCTATTCCTTAATCAAAAAATTAAGTTTCTGCTCTGCTTTACTGAACTCAGTTTCCTTCTATTGGAGTGAATGGCACTGGGCAGAGAAAGACCTTGGTGTGGGTCCCTAACCCAGAAGAGTCAGTAGTAAATTTTGGTGACTATGGAAGGACTGTCCTTGGCCTGCTGGCATGACTCACTCCTCACACCCTGGGGTTTTGTCCAGCTCCTACGGGAAAAGCAGTGAACAGTGGCAGCTCGTCTCAGGCGAACTCTCCCATGTTCCTGAACAGCCTTGCGGGGTGCGTAAAGAGGGCCCATGGACAGAGAGGGACCATGGCAGTTCTGTCTGTTATCCAGCTGTCAGAATCATGCCGCTGACTATCATGATTAGGCAACTGTGGCTGCGTCGGGGGCACTTGTCTTCTGCCACTTCGTGAGGGTTTGCAACACATTGGTTCTACGAGTTGATTAAAAAATTACTTTTGCTTTAGCATCAGAAAGGATATAGGGCAAAGGAAGCCCTCATTGAGGTTCTAGATCCAGTCTGGACGGGACGAATCGAGGGAGGGGAGAAGCCCCTCCAGAGAGGAGAAAATCTCCAAGAGGAATTGACTCCATCCAGTGCAGATGAGTCAAAGAGGAAGAGAAGCTTCTTTCAAAATAATTCGTTCAGTCCAGTGGGGACAAATTAATGAAAGGGATGCCTGACCCAAACAGGGAAGCATCAGGGATGCCTGACTACAAGTAAAAGGTAAGAACAATTAGTCAAAGAGTCTTTTGTTTCTTCCTGCTTGCCATTCTGGCATCTCCTTTGTGTCCTGTTTGTTCCTTTCCCTTCAAATCAGGAGGGCTCTGGGAGGTCCTCTTCCTCCCAACAACACCTACTGAAAATACAGTTCTCTCTGATTGGAGAGACATCCTACCCGACGGACCAGGTAAGAACTCCTTGAGAGTCTCGTCTCTCACTAGTCCTTGTCTGGTGAAGGGCCAGTTACCTCATATTCACCAATCAGAGCCAAGGACTTTCTGACCAGATCTGTTCCCTAAAAGAGATTACCAGCAGAATATTAGGTTTAGAAATTGGGTGATTAAATCAAATTCAGCCTGAAATTATCCCTTCCTCCTTCCTCTGGGACACCTTATGCATGAAAGGCATTGACAGTGTTGACATGGCCTCAGACAAACTGGGAATCTCAAAAACAAGCATCTTTAATTCTGCAGTACACTATTGGGCAAATGTGTTTCCCTGAGAATCAAAAACTCCATTTCTAGTAATTGATCCTACAGAAAAAATCTGAAATGGAAACAAAAATTCATGCTCAGGAAAGTGTATTTGCAGTATGGTTTAAAGTGGAAAGTGAAAAAAGAGAACAATCTAAATGTTCCACGTTAGAGATTTGGTTATGTAAATTACGATACACCCATGTGATCAAATATTATGCAGTTACTGAAGTGAAGTATGGGAATTCTTACTGACAAGAGTAAATGCTTACAGTATGATTTAGGGGAAAAGAATAGGACTGGTAAATGTAAATAATGTTAATTACTTTGAAAAGTTTTGGAAAAAGCAATGAAAGGAAATACATTTGAGATGTTGAGGTGGTGGCTTCTGGGTGGTGAATGGCGGTTATGGAGGCAGTGTTTTCCCTAAGGTACAGTTTTCCATACTTTCCAAACCATGTACAATAACACATGTGTCACTTTTAAGAACCAGGGGTGAGAGTGGGTCTTCAGAACTGGCTCCCAGAACTGACCTCAGGCTAGAAGTCTATGCAGGAGCCTCCCCTCCTGACTTGCCTGTCCCACCCTGCACCCCATGGGGTGTTTGTGTTCCTCTACAGTGTCTCCCACAAGCCACCTGGGCCATCACCAGACAGCAAGACTGTGGCCACATTCTCTGAGTGACCTAAGTCTTGTGTTCCCACACCCTTTTCATTCTTAACTGGTAAAGTGACTCTTTAAGTAGACATTTTGATCCCAGTCACGAAGTGTGCAGTGGGGAAAGAGCTGGTGCACTCAGTGATTAGAGCTCCTTCCTTGCTTCTTCATGGCTGCGCTTGTGGGTGAGGGAGTTGGGCTGAGGCCTGACTTGAGAAGTCCTCACATAGACACTTATTTCTGTAGGTGGAGGCTCTGGCCTCTCAGGGACCAGGTCTAAGGTGTGTGTTAGAAATCACAGGGCTGTTGGCCATACGTTTGCTTCTCTGGAGCTCTTTGAGGTCACCATGGAGTCCTGCTCAGGTGGCTTCTCCAGGATCCCCAGGTTCGAGCATCTTCCTACAGAAACTGGAAAGGTTTCCCTCACTTCCTAGACTGTCTGAGAGTCCTCTGGCCAGAATTCTCTGAGGGGAGGCCTCCACTATCCTTCTGATTTCAGTCTCAGGGGATAGAACCTTATGCACAGACTTAGTTTTTCCTCTTGGCCTCCCGTTTCTTCATCTTTTCCATCTCTTCCTTCTTTATCTGTTGCCAACTTCAATCTCTTCATCCTCATCCATGTAAGGGTTCAGAACTAGTCACTCCAAGATGTGCCTTTGTGCTATGCAGATTGTTTCTGAGCTAAGGGCAACTGAGACTGCAGGCTCAACAAAAACTTCTGCCTCATTAACTACCTGGAGGAATTTAAATTAGGGGCCTTGCCCATAATAAGAGATTATCAGAGGTACTCTTTTTTGACCTATCTATGGGGCAGAGCAAATTACTGAACACCTGCTCAGTAATTGCAATGATTTCCTCCCCTCTGAAGCCCAAGCTACCTTACCTCAGACTGTCGTATATACCTCTTTTTCCCTTTCTGTCTCTGAACCTCTCACGTATGTGATGCTTCTGACTCTCTCATGTATGTAGGGTTCCCATATATACATGTGTAATTAAATTTGTTTTTTTTCTCTTGTTAATTTGTTTCATATAGATTTAATTATTAGACCAACCTAAAGAACCTTGACGGGTAGAGAAAAGTTTCCTCTTCCCCTACATAGATATCCTTTGCTTCTTCTTTTTCAACGTTTAATGAATTTCCTAACAATGATTTTGCCCTACACTTTTGGAATCTGTGTTTATTTCCATATTTATCAAGAAGTAGTTGGGTTTGCCCTCTTGAAGCAGTAACCTCTGGGTGTGCCCTACAGATTGGTGTACTAAGCCGAGTGGGCATCAGAGACCATAGGCTGGAAAGATTCTTATCTCCTTGAAAGTCAACCATTGTAACTTCAAGATTGTAGGGATTGTACCTCAAGGTCACAGAATGTCTCCTCTTTTACAATCACAGGGGAGTAGAGAAGGGTTAGAGAGTCAAAATGATCTAAGTAACAGTGTAGTGAGCATGTGTTTATCAGTGGCTGGGATCATAGCAACTTTGAATTGGAAATGACCTTGAACACTCATCCTGGCCATCCTGGCCTGGTCCTTCCATTGCTCTACAGCCGCCTGACCACATCCTTCTACCATGTCCACAGCTTCCCTGAGATTATCAACCCAGCCCTTGATTCTAGCTCCTTCCAACCATGCTGGGTGGCTCTGTGCCCCCAGGACGACCCCTTCATCTGGCCCTTGTCTTAGTTACATTATCTGTCTGCCAGAGCTCAACACACTGGCCTGGGGCAACCATCACTCACTGCTTTTCATGCTGCTTTTGAGGAAAATGTGATACAGATGGACTATAACAAGGCTTTGTTAGCAAGTTAATTTTGCACATCTCCTCACCAAGTTAAGTACATGAGTAGTCAAAGTGACTACTTGTTTACAATTTTATTTCCATCCTGGTCTCCTGCAGTCATCCATATAGCAGAGAGGTGCTGAGATGAGCATGAGCAGAGAAGAGGGTTCTGTGGCAGGGAAGGCAGCTGAGGAAGAGGAAGAGGCCCTGTAATGGGGGCACAGTTTCTCTCCTCCCCTCACCACCATCAGAACTTGTTCTGTGTATCTGTCTCTGGCAAGGTGGGTAGATTCTATCACTTTCCAGTTCCTTCCAGGGAGAGAAAAGTCTAGTCAAAGCAAAACCTTTGATCTCGCATCCATTTTATAGCTCCTAAGCAAAATAAGCTAGGCATAGAAAAACAAATGCTGCATGATTCCACTCATGTGAGAAATCTAGAATAATCAGTCATAGAATCAAAGATTGGGATGGTGGTGGTCAGGGGCTGGGGACAGGGGAGTTGATAATCAAAGGGCATGAAGTTTCAGTTAAGCAAGATGAATAAGCTCTAGGGATCTGCTGCTGTACAACATTGTACCTACAGTCAAATATAATGTATTGCACAAGTAAATATTTGTTAAAAGGATAGATCTCATGTTAAGTGTTCTCAGCACAATAAAATAAAAAAAAAAGAGCCCCCACACCAACTTGTGCTCAGCCCGCCTAGTAGGGGAAAGTGCCCTCCAAGCTAGCTCTCTTTTCCTCACCCCTCCCTCCTGGCCAGCTCTGAGCCACTCAGGGCCCCTCCTGAGCTGCAGTGGGAAGAGGATGCCAGGAAAAGGGGAAACTTCTTTCTACTTAACTGGTGGCATGGTTGTTTCATCTTGGCAGGAAGGCCTCCGGTGTGCAGTCCCTTTCTAAGGGCATAGTGGTGGCCACAGGGAAGAACTGGTGCAGGAATGCCCACCTTGCATAGTCCCTCAAACTGCTTGACTCCTCCCTGGCCCCCCTGCCCAGCCTGGACAGGGATCTCTCAGTGCGGGTGCTCTAAAGATGGTTCACACAGGACTGCTCTGGGCCCAGCCCTGAACAACAGGGCCTGTTTAGAGTGTTCAGCTGCTGCCCTGACCCAGTCTCCTGGCACAGGCCTGTGAACCTACTACACACCTTCTCCCAGGAATTACTATCCTTGGTGGCCACACAAACAAGCACGCACCTGCTCCCGGCAGCCAGGATCCCTCGGGCACCAACCCCGATTGCTTTGGGGGCTCTCTCAGGTCCTTCTCACTTGGCTTGAGGTGAAGAGACTCAGAGCAACTTGGAGAGGCAGGAAAAATGCAGTATTGTCTTCTCTCACAACTGCCCTCAAGGATACCCTGGGTGGCATTTGTCTAGAGACAACAGCTTATGGCCAGTGCAGATTCAACTTAGGATGTGACTAGTGTATGTTTTGACTGTGAGGGTACTTATTACTCATTTTCCTCAGCTTTAAGTCTTTCATTGAATTCTTACAGTAGAAGAGACCCATTTCGCACTTTGTTTATACACAGAAATGCACATGTACACATGTGCACACACACATACATCCACAGACAGACACACACTGGTGTTGTGCAGCCTTGGCAATGACCACCCTGGGCTGAAGCAAGTGCTTCTCTAAGGCCTAGCCTGGCACTCTTGGCAGGACTGTGAGTGTCTTGAGTCTGTGACTATTGTGTCACAGCATAGTGTCAAGTATGTTGCATGGTGGGCAAGACTCGGGTGTGATGGGAAGATACTTCTGTAAGGATCAGCTGAGCCTCTTAGTGAAATGTGGAGGTCCAGAAAGACTGTTTGACCTGGAGATGCGCTAGTGGTGCTTTCCCCAGTACTGAGTTCAGGGTAGGGAAGAGCATGGGGACCAAGAACCTGATTTCTCTAGCCTAAGATAGAACAGAGGCCAGTGTTATAAGGCTTTTCCTTGGGGGTGACCCTGAACATCTGGCTGCCTCTGAAGCTTTATCTGAAGAGAATGTCACATCTCCCAGACTCCCCTGAAAGCAGGTCCCTGCCCTCTGGGTTGTCTGTGTGGTTTTTGTTTGCTCTCCCATTCATACCCTGAGGCCTGGGCCACCCCTTTGGCCTCTACTTCCCAGTGACTCCTACTGCCTGAGGCTCTCTCTTTCCACTAAAACTCCTCTTTCCTGGTGTGGATAATGATGTAACTGCCACCATTTTGGGGCTCACTTTACAATTGCACGTATATTTTCAATTTTTCTCACAAGAATCATTGAGATGGATGTTGTAATGCCTTTTGCTTTATAGTTGAGGAAACGGAGGCCCAAATAGATTGGGTAACTTGCCCGAGGTCACACAGTGGTTATGGGTGGGATTCAAATGAGGTCTGATTCCAAAGCTCATTCCAGAATCATCCATGCAATAAAAGTTCACCAAGGGCCTATTGTGTTCCCATTTTAGAGCCTTAAGATCTAACAGTGCACAATGCAAAGCCTTGACCTCAGGGGCTTCCATTTTAGAGAAAAGAGTGGGCGACAGTAAGTCAAAAATGTGGATCCATGAAGTAAGGCCAAATGGTGATAAATGCTATGAAGATATTAAGAAAAGAGAAGGAGAGAGAGGGCATGCTTTTTCAGAGAGGGTGTTCTGGAAGGCCTCTCAGAGGAGCTCCCTTCTGGACTGTATTATAGACTGTATTCTCCCCAGTCTCACATGTTGAAACCTAACCTCCAATGTGATGGAGTTAGGAGGCTAATGAGAGGTGATTAGGCTGAGGGTGGAGTCCTCATGAACGGATTGCTGACCTTATAAAAGAGACTTTAGAGAGCTTCCTCAACCCCTCCACATTAGGATACAATGAGAAGATGGCCATCTACACATCAGGAAGAGGCCTCTCACCAGGTACTGAATCTGCTGATGCTTTGATCTGAGACTTCTTAGCTTCCAGAGCTGTAAGAAATAAATGTTTGTCATTTAAGCCACCCAGACTACAGTATTCTGTTGCAGTAGCCCCAAAAGACTAATAGCGTCTGAAATAAGGGAGGGAATGAGCCCTGCGGATATCTGAAAGAAGAGTGTTCTGGGAAGACATCAGCCAGTAGGAAGGCCAGATTGGGGCAGGCTGGTGTTTAGGTGAGTCAGAAGAACATGTAGCCAGAGCACAGCAAACAAAGGGTAAAATGCTAACAGGTGCATATGAGCACGATGGGCTGGATGGTGTGGGACTCTAGCCATAGTAAGAAGCAAGCTCTTACTCTGAGAGGGATGAGAGGCCAGGGATAATCTCCAGCAGGAGCTGTATGAACTGTAAGTTTGAGGAGCATCACTCTGGCTGCTCTGGGTAAAGATGGGAGATGATGGCCATGGTCCAGCAAAGTGCTTGAACTAGGACTGTGGTGGCGCCAGTGATGAGGAACAGTAAGACTGTGGATATACCTGAAATGTGGGGCCAACAAGATTTGCTGATGGATTAGATGGATTAGATGTGAAATGTGCAATGATGGATTAGATGTGAAATGTGCAATGAGAATTGTCAGATTTTGACTTGACCAAGATGGATGAGGTTGCTTGGGGTAAAAGGTCTGATGGGGGTGAAGATCACTGTTGGGTGCAGGACATGTCATGCTCAGGAACCTATTAGATGGGAAGCACAGGTGCAGTGTAACCCCCTGGACATAGGGTCTGGAGCTTAGGGGAGAAGTAGGGGCTGAAGACCTGGCCGAGGGGTCTCCAGCATCTTGATGGCTTTCACAGCCATGGGTGGGGACAAAATTCCGACAAGTGTGAATGGAGAAGACGAAGAGCAAGAGCTGAGCCCTGGGCCTTAGACAAGTAGGACCTGGAGAGTTAGAGGGCTGGGCATCTGAGACTGAGAAAAAGAAACAGTGAGCCAGAAGGACACCAGACAGAGCGGTGTCTGGGGGCCCATGCTGTGCACCCAGGGGGCACTGGGTGGCCCAGTCACAGACTTCCCACTATCCACGGCTGCCCTGTGCCCCTCAGGACCTCTGTGTGTGCCCTAGACTCCATCTCCTCTCACAGACTCATAAAGCTCACTACTGAGGTCTCTCCTCACTCCTGTACCAACAAATTGTCTCCCTCTGGAAGATCACCTAAAGAAAAACATCTCTTGATACTCTGTCTCCCTCCAACTCCTGTTCCTTTTCTCTACTCCCCTTTATAGCAAAACTCCTTTAAAAATGTCCATACTTGCTATTGTTTCAAATACTTCTCTTTCAGTGAAATAAGCTGAATTGAAGCCTTCCTTGGAATGCCAGTGCCTGGAGAGAAGAGAGTGAGAGAAGGAACTGAGCAGGGAAAGGTGGTGACTTGCTGGATAGTGCATTTGGGTTTGTGATCATGCCACCAACGTGGGGCCAGTCAGGATGAGTGTGTGTGAGTGTGTGCGTGTGTGAGTCGGATGCATTTCCAGTTATAGTCAGCTGTTTGACTTCAGGTATACAGGAGGGAAGAGAGCTGTATTTATTTATCCAAGCCTGGGTCATTAGGAGAGAAGGAGAAATGGTTAAGAGAGGTCATCTATTCACTCAACTAAAAAAAACACCTGGAGATACAGCAAAAACAAAAGAGCTGAAAGTTTTGGTCCCCCTAGAATTTAAAATCTAGGGAAGGGATACAGACAATAAAAAGGAGAACTAAATAAGCTATGTAGTATGCTAGACAGTGCTAAGACAAATTAATGATGAAGAACAAAGGACAGGGACTGTGTGTAGGAGTTGCAGAGTCACGAAGAAGGCAGCATTTAAGAAGACCCAAAGAAGGAAATGGAGGGAAGTATGTAGATGTCTGGGGAAGAGCATTCTGGACAGAGAGAAGAGTAAATGCAAAGGCCCTGGGGTAGGGGAGCAGCCCAGTGTATTTACAGAGCAAACAGAGGCCAGTATGGTAGAGTGAAGTGAGTATGGGTGAGGTGTAGAAGACACAGAGAATTAACGAAGACCATATCATGAGGGCTTTGAGTGCACCATCCGAGCTCAGCACTTACTCTGAGCTACAGAGGTGCCATGGGAAGGATTCTGAGCACATGTTGACAAGATTGCCCTGGCTGCTGTGCAGAGGAAGAAGACGAGCTGGGGGCTCATGGTAAAGTCCAGAGGAAAGAGAATGGACTTCAGTGGAAGAGATGGGAAATGTTAAGATTTGAATATATTTTCTAGGGATTGCTGACAGGTGTTGGGGACATATGAGGGACCATAATGTTGGACTCTGGAATCCAAGATGCACAGGGGAGGAAGTGAGGAAATGCAGGGTGGAAGACCATGGGAAGTGGTCAGGTCACTGAATCTGAGGTACCCCTGAGGAATTGCCAGAGTGGAGATGTGGAGTCAATGGGAGCATGAGCTAGAAATGCCAGAAGTGGTCAGAGAGCAGGATGGTTGAAATGAAGACTGTGGAAGTCACGGGTAACATCCTGTTCTAGTGAGTGACTGCAGGAATTGGTGGTTGGTGGCAAACGGAAGAACTGAGACAAGTTCACTGTATGTCTTGACAGCACAGGATGATGATGGAGGTAATATCTGAGAGAGAGAGAGAGAGATGGTACAGACGATGTCTCAAGAAGAACAACACAATCTGTGCTTTAGGAAGGAAGCTACTTTTAGGTGGAAGGAGTAACAAACACTGTCTTAGAAGTGGCCACCATCTCCACTCTGTGCCCAATGGTATCAGAGTATGGGAGGGGAATGGTCACCATCTCAGAGAGTCAGCAGTGTCCTCAGGGAGCCAGGCTTCCACCGCCAGCAGAGGGTGAAGGGTTTTCAGAGGATGCGGTAAGGTGGTTTGGCAACGTGGTCTGTGGTCCTTGTTGTCAGAGCTTTTAGGGGGCTGAGACTGGGTCATCTGGGGATGAGCTGAGCTATAAAAGGGAAGCCTGGGAATGGGAATGACTGGAAGGATTGGGCGTCTAGGCATCTTTGGCCTTTGTGTGTCAGAGGCGTGGGGCACTCTCAGAGTCATCTGTGTGCGCTTCTCTTCCACATCACTTAGTCCCCAGAACAGATCCTCTGGTGAGTCAAGGCCTAAGGTCACTGCCATCGAGGCCACAAGGGGCCTGAGACCTAGAGTTGTCTGTTTTTCCCTACTGCCTTGCTGTCTGGGGGCATGCCAGCCATGTCTGACCAGATGGCTGTTGGTCCTTCTGCTAAAGATCTGGTCCAAGTTCCACTCCTGACATTTTAGAACCTCAGGACTCTCATAACCTTCATTTCAAGTATCCTTTAAATTGGTCTTTTGTCATTGTTTCTTGTGTATTGCTCAGCTGACTGGAAGGAAGCTCCTGGGAGGAGGAGGTGCTGCACTTGTTATAAAGACTCTGGACCTTTACAAATTCCTGCTTGGCCATGGAGTTAGGTCATGTCACCTCCTCTAAGAAGCCATCCCTAACCTGCACACAGGTCTGTGTGCTCCTTCCAATATTTCTGCAGGAGCAGCAAGCTTTAGCTTTCTCACAATATTTTAGGCTTTGCAGGCCACATGTGTTCTCTGTTGCACATTATTCTCTGTTTAATTGTTTGTTTGTCTGTTTTTTTTTTTTACAACTCTTTAAAAATGTTAAAACCATTCTTAGCTAGTTGACTGTACCAAAACAGGCTGCAGGCTAGATTTAGTCTGCAGGCTGTAGTTTGCTGAATAACTTGTTCAATTTACCATTAAAATGCTTTGCACACTAATTTTTGAGCTACTAGGAGGCAAGGATTGAATTTTATACCTCAATGTTTGACATAATGCTAGGTGAATAAATAAGTGATGTTGAATAAAAAATACTGACATGTCCCAACTAACTCTTTTATCAACATTTTTTTTCTAGACACCTGCATCTCACATGTTAAATAAATAACCTCCCTAAGACTCAAGTCATCTATTAAACTGTCACTCCACAGATGTACCCTGAGCTTCCAATGATATTAATGGCTGTCATTTATTAAGTCCCTGGTATGCAGCAAGCCTTTGTAGAGTCTCAGGGACACAGAGGTAAAGCCAGTATCCTGTGTGTGTGTTGCATGTGTGCGTGTGTGTGGGTATGTATGTGCATACATTCCTGCCTGCGCATGCATGCATGTGCGTGTGTGCTCACATGTGTGGTTTAAGCATACACCACTTGACATTTGTGAAGCAAGGGTCACAATGACATGCCCTCCGTGGTCCCTGCTCTTCAGCTGGATCATGTACATTAATCCCTACCACCTCTCTGGAGGACTTAATTCACTTAAACAATCATATAATTGCATTTTCAGCATAATTAGGTACCTAATTACATGACTAAATGTCCTCGATCAGGCTGCATGTGTAAATAATGATGATTTAGTTAGCCATGCTTTGTTATTAGGTTTCCAGAAGGCTCATCAGTTGGCGAACAGGAGGCGGAAAATGTTTTTCTCCTTCCTTCATTGGGTTTGACAAGCAGAAACTGCAGAGTCCTATGTCCTGTTGGGAAAGCCAACAGGATGGTGAGGACAGCAGGAGGTGGCAGGGGACTTGTGCAGCCTCAGATACCAGTTCAAAGCCTCAGGTAGAGCTTGTCAGGTAAGGACATTTAGTGCTTGCATTCTAAAGACAGACAGAAGTACTTCTCCACAGGACATACTAAGGGGAGGCTGGAGTGACCCAGAGACAATGAAATCTCCAGGTTAGGGACTAAAAAAGGCAAAGATGCAGTGAAGGATTCTTGCAGGAAGGAGCGCCACAGGAGCAGGAAGCATGTATCCTTCCTCCTCTTCCCAGCCAGTGAGGAGCCACACCAGGTGCTGTCTTCTCCCACCCTGGGCGGAGGGTGCTGAGCCTCACTATTCCTACATGTGCAATGGGACCATGAGAGAACCCACCTCACAGGGTGATTGTGAGGATGACATGAGATGATATGTATAATCAGTGTGGTGTGAGTTTGTACACAACACATGTTAGATGATATTGTGAGGGATACCACTGTAATTTTGTTTTCCGCTGGAGCTGTGGTTGAAAAGGGTGCTAGGAAAAAGAGTGGTCATTTTGATTTATGTATTGGGAGAAAATTGCTTGAGGCGGTAGTGACAGTAGGGCAGAAGCACATCAATAAACTGCTCTTTACAGAAATCGTCTTAAAGTGCTTCCCGGGGCATCCTGATACACAGCATGGGAAGTCTGGGTTGTGATGCCAGAAATGCAATGTAAGCCTTGGCTCCCTGAGACCCTCTCTAACTCTCAGCTCACTCATCTGTAGAGAGGATGCACCTGTATGGCTCCCAGGGGGCAGTGCCCAACACACAGAAGCTCCTCTTATCATCCTCATTTATTTAAGAATAGCTCCTACGCGTGTGCGCGCACACACACTCACACCCCACACCACCCGCCGCCTCCCCCACCCCCACAGAGCACCTCTGGATGCAAGGTCCCTGGTGGGGAGGCTCAGGGAACCAGTTTCTGTGACTTGGGGGGAGGAAGTGCTTGTTTATCTTCTGGAACAGTTGGGCTTCCTGAGCACTTCCCTTTGTTCTCTTAGCCCTCCTTTCTCCTCGGGGTTTCAGGACAGGAAAGGGGCTTCAGGAAGTCAGCAATTCACCTCATTTTGCAGCAAGTAACAGAGGCAGGAAGTTGCCTATTCCTGGTTCAAGCCCCTGTGCTGTCTTCGTGCTTGGGGAGGAAAGCCATTTTCTTCACTAGTTCCCCGCACCCCCAACGCCTCCTCTCCACCCTCCCGTTTTTGTGGTTGATGGAGATACTCTCTATAAGTCCCAATCCATCACCCTAGCACACTGCTGCTCCATCTCCCTAGACCCTGACCCAGTTAAGGTCTTGTGATTGATATTTCCCCAATATTAATATTTCAAAAGCAAAGGAGCCATAAACACATACATAACTCTTCAGTCAGTTGAAATCTCATGACACAAATCAATTGTCATCTAAATTAAATGTTACTTTCATAGAAAGTGATAAATGCCCTGGAGACTAATCAAAGAAAGCCAACAAACTTAGCAACTTGTTTCACTTTAGAATTTTATAGGTTGCCTGATTAAAGTCTGACAACTGGTTAGTGTTTAATGACCAACAGGAATGGTGAAATGGCGCATTCCTGCCAAAACAGGATGCTTTGCCTATCTTCCTTGTCAGTGATCTTAGCACTTCAAAAGCGGATTTGAAATCTAACATAATTTTAGGAGAAGAAGGGTAAGTACAAACACAACTTTTTATTCTGCTAGACTGGTATACTAAGTTCTTAAGCAAACCAAGTAACAGAATGAAAACAGAGTTACCAAAAAAGACATTCACCAGCTGTAGGGTTGGGTCCCTTTGAGTGATCAGTATTAAGGACTCCCAGATGAACCAGATGGTCTAACAAATTTCAAATAATTTTATTCTTTTTAGTATGGATAATTTTATATTGAAACAAATGCGGTTTTTTTAAATTTTACACCTTTCGAATAACAATTCTGAATTGTGTTTAGGGAAATATAAAAGCTATGGTTTTAGGAGAAGGAAGAAAAAATGAATAACTAAATTCAGTACATATCTTGAATATGTACTGAATTTGTTTTTTGAGTTTGTTTATTGTCCTTTCTTTATTTTCCTTGTCTTATTACTTCTTCTACCATCTCTACCACATTTACTATCACTTTATTATTCATCCGCTTGGTCAGTAATGAGCAATGAAGAGTCTTGAAGATTAGGTTAGAGAAGCTGGGTTTTGTCTTGTGAGCACTGAGCAGGTAAGAGATTACAGAAAAAGAGATTCTCCAGAAATTCTGAAATAATACAGGGATGAAGAGAAGGCGAGGCTTCTCTCTTCCAAGTTTAGAAGAGCATTTGGGAGGTACCAAGAAAGGATCAACATGACACAATGAGAGACCTATGGGACTGAGAGTATTGGACATGCAGAGGGAGGTATGTGTGTGAGGTGGGAGCTCCAGGAAACATAACAGACAAGGCTGGGAGTCTTGAGGATTATAGAATTTGAGTTTCTGGCAAGAGTGTAATTAGAAATTGATGAAGGAGACATCAGTGCGATGGGAATGATGGGAAAGTTATGAATGATGATTTATTATTTTGTATTGAAATATATCCAGTTATTGAATCACTTCCACAATTACATTATTTAAAGTAATTTTAAAACTTTAAAAATTAAGATGTGTTTCAGATTCTAAAATGTACATAGAAAAATAGGTTTTTAACCATTGTGGAAGGCATCCATGAGATGGGTGGAAAGGATGAATGAGAAGAAAATCTTGAAAGCTTTTCTGAAGATTTTTAAGGCTAGGAATGCTCCATCTACACAGAAGTCTTTGCAGTTGGGGATCTGGCCTGGGACTTGAGTGGGTGGGCTCGCTCACAGCAGCAGCAGGAGCCTCTTGTTCATGGTTCTCATCACTGGCTGTACATTAGAATCACATGATACCCAGATTCCATCCTTCTAGGGTTGCCAGATAAAATGTAGGACCAGTCCTAAATAGCTGAATTTTAGATAATTTTTTTTTTTTTAGTATAAGTATGTCCCAAAAATTGCATGCCGGCTCCACAGACTGTTCAGTTCTTTGTCAGCTCACCAGATAGACTGAGAGTTTCCTCTCAGTCTTTGCAGGGACATTTACAGAGGACAGCACTGGGGTTTCCTAGGCCTAAGCCAAAGCCACAGGCACAGACAGCCTGAATTCCACATTTCATCTCACATGTTTACAACCTTCTGTCCCATGGGAGCCCCTAGTAGGTCCCGTGGACTCCAACTCTATTTCACAATCTCCAGTTCTGGCTCATGCTGTTCCTTTTGCCTGAAATGCTCACTCTTGGCCTGTCTGGTGAATGTCTACACATCAGTCCACACTGGTCCAGCTCCACCCACAAAGGATGTCTGTTCTAACCTCCCAGGAGGAGTGACTTCCTGTCACTGCAGACAGACTCATAAAACATGTCAGAATGACTCCGGGATGCAGGTATCATCTTCCTCCTGGTGTTCCAGCATTTTTCAAGGTGGCCAGCACACAGTAGGTGATGTGGGCCTCTTTGGGTTCATCTTTTTTGGGACTCTCTGAGCTTCCTGGGGTTGTATGTCTATTTCCTTCACTAGGTGAGAGAAGCTTTCCAACATTATTTCTTCAAATAGCTCTTCAATGTCTTGTTTTCCTTCTGGTATCCCTATGACATGGATATTTTTACATTTATTAGTGTCCCATAGGCTCCTTAATTTATTATTATGGTCTTGGCTTTTTTCTCGCCATTCTGATTGAGGGTCCTTGGCTCCCCATCCTCTATATCAGTGGTTCAATCCTCTTCTTTATCCACTCTGTTTATCCCATCTAATATTTTCATCTCAGATACTGTGTTCTTCATTTCTGACTGGTTCCCTTTAATAATTTCCATTTCCATTTTTATATTTTTTATTTCTTTGTTGAAGTTCTCATTGAATTCATCTATACTTCCCTTGGGAAATAGACATACAACCCCAGGAAGCTCAGAGAGTCCTAAAAAAGATGAACCCGAAGAGGCCCACACAAGACACATCATAATTTAAATGCCAAAGGTTAAATACAAAGAGAGAATCTTAAAAGCAGTAAGAGAAAGCAGTTAGTTACCTACAAGTTAACTAAGACTGACACCCCTAAGCCTGACAGCTGATTTCTCAAAAGAAACTATGCAGAATAGAGGGCTTGGCACAAAATATTTGATGTGATGAAGACCCAGGACCTACTACCAAGAATAATTTATCCAGCAAAGCTATCATTTAGAGTTGAAGGACAGGTAAAGAGCTTCCCAGACAGAAATAAGCTGAAGGAATTTATCACCACCAAGCAGGTATTACAGGAAATGTTGGAGGGACTCCTTTAAGAAGAAAAAACATGTATCAAAAACAGGAATAAAGAACGGTAATAAGTACATTCCTATCAATAACTACCTCAAATGGAAAAGAATTAACTGCTCCAACCAAAAGCTAGGGAGGCTGAACAGATAAGAAAACAAGACCCTTACATATGCTGTCTATGAGAGACTCACTTTAGATTAAAAGACACACTCTGACTAAAAGGAAGGGGATGGAAAAAGATATTGCCTTGGTGGACCTAGAGGATATTGCTCTGAATGAAATGGGTCAGATAGAGAAAAACAAATATCACATGCTTTCACGTATATATGGAATCTAAAGAACAAAATAAACAACAACAACAAAAGTGGAAATAAACTTAGAGATACAGAGAATATTTTGAGGGCTACTAGATAGAAGGGGGTTGGGGAGATGGCAAAAAAGTCAAAGAGATTAAGAAGTACAAATGGATCGTTGCAGAATAGACATAGAGATGTAGAGTGTAGCATGGGGAAGGTGGTTAATAATGTAATAAATATGTAAGGGAAAGAGGGATACTAGATTTAGTGGAGTGACCACTTTGTAAGTTATGTGGATCTCTTTTCACTATGCTGTACAACTGAAACTGGTAATTATTGTATGCCAATTATATTTGACAAAAAAACCTCATTAAATTGTACAATGTAAATATGAGCAACTAATCATCTATTATGTTTCAATAAAGTGGTGAGTGGGGGAAGCTTACTAAGTGAAAGCTCCTCTCAGCAGTCCAGTGAAATATAGCAGGAAAAATCACCAGACGAGTAGTTATGAAAGCAGGAATTTCCAGTCATTGTTAAACCAACTGACTCGAGCACTTACGAGGTGCGAGGTAATAAAACTCATCTCCTTCATTTATCTCCTCACACTGCTGAGAACTGTCACATATACGAGTCTTGTGACTCTAACGATGACTGTGATGCTCTGACTGATTCCAGGCAAAGGATTTGAGAAGCCTCCCTCGTGCCTTCTCCAGACACCAATTCACCTGAGCAGTCACCCTGGCTGGCCCTCTTGCCCTTCCCCTTGGTCTGCCCTTTCTCTGGTTTCAGCGTTTATCTGCCTTGGTGTCTGAAAGAGGCTCCTTTCTCAATATTTCAAGATATTCCAGTTGTAATCCCAGGCCTGGAGCTCAGTCCCCATCTCAGGGCAGACCATCTGCATCACCCTATTTGGGCATTTGAGTCAGGAGCTGCTCTCCCTGTCCTTGTTGCCAGGCTTAGCATAATGTCTGCTCTGAGAAGCTACCCTGGCCCTCCTGCAGGTCCTCTGAAGGTGGGCTTCATTCCTCTGCACCCTTCTTGCAGGCCATCTCACGGTGGCAGCACCTCCGGGGAGGCTCCAGTCACTGGGCCAGGGTGCCCCTCGGCACTTTCTGACCCACCCTGTGGGGAACGCTGCTGTCTTGGCCTTGTCTGGAGGGCCCTTGCCCTCTATGAATCTGGGTGCCTAAGTCCTTGGGTGGAGGGCAGTCAGGAAGTCACCAGGCTCATGCTGGCTGGTTTTTATAGGTCTGCTCCATGTTGGGGCTTTCCCTGAATCTTATCACACCAATGATGCTTCTCATCAAAACCTGTTCTCATGGGACAGCCACATGTCTGTCATACTACTCACTAGTTTAAATCCTCTAACAACCTTGCCAGCAGGATTTCCATCCCTGCTTTATATAGGAAAAAATTCAGCCTCAGAGATATCATTACTTGCCAAGGACAGAGTCAGGATTCACATCCAGACCTGGACCCAAAGGTCCATTGATGCCTCACTGCTGTCCCTGGCCCTAACCTGCCTCTTAGGGTGGAGCTGAGCTGGTGACAGAGTCCTGGTGGCCAGCAGCGGCGATGTGCTCTCCACCTGTGGAGTCCTGTGGTTCCTGGGGGGCCCTGGGCACAGCGGCTCTGTGAGGCAGAGATGACCAGCCCATTTTACAGACTGGACAACTAAGGGCAGAGAGGCCAAGTCACTTGCTCAAAAACATAGACTGTTAACCTAGTCTGTCCTTCCCTAAAGACAGAAAGTTTAACAGTGACCTAAGCTTAAAAGAAAAGGAGTTAACTTTTGAAGGCAGAATTTCTGTCTTCAAATGGGGTATGTGTGGTGCTGTGCGTGTGTGCGTGTGCGTGCGTGCGTGTATGTGTGTGTGAGCTTTTTGATCTCCTTCCAATCAGAGCTCCCAGGAGGGAGGAAGGCAGCTGTGCTTTGGCGGCCGGCAAACCTGGCTTCGAACCTGATCACACATTAGACAAAACACCTTAACACCTTCCCTTTCCTAGTCTCAGCGTCCTACTCATAAAATGGGATCGGTACTACAAGCCCCATAGGGAATTTTGGGCAGGCTCAAATGACACACATAGTCCTGATACACCCATGGGAGGCACAGTTTCCACTGCCATGTTCAGAGTCCTAAGGCTTCTTTAGAGTCCTTTACTCCATCAACCATCCTTGTCAAATCTTTGTTCCCAGGTCCTATTGCTGGTAGCCACCAGAAACCCACTTTGGTGTGTAAGAAAGAAAAGAAGCTCCCTGTATCTCATTGCCCCTATTCTGGGGGTTGGGCCTCAGGGACAGGTCTGAGAAAGCAGCTGGTGAGCGGCTGGGCCCAGGCTCACTTTATCAGCACAAGGCCCGCCCAGTGTGAGCACCAGATCCGCCTGCAACTGCCTGATAAGAGGCTCAGCTTTCTTTACCGTTGGGAGACTTATCAGAGGCAAGCCTGGGTGAAGGAACCATTTCCATCAGCGTGAATGAAGGGGAAGGAAAAAGGGTTCCTGGGAGAAGTATAATGCCCTTGCACTCAGACACAGCCAAGCTGGCCACCTGCCTGTGAGGCAAACATCTGCAAACAGCTGATGCAGACAGGGCTCAGGACAAGGCACCTATGCATCCCCCTCAGGAGCAAGTGGAGACCCTCAGATATGCGTCTGAAGCTCACAAAGGCCTGAGTTGAAATCAGGCTAGTTCTCTAAGGGCATTGACATTCCAGTCTCTTCGACATGTGCATGTGGTGTTGGTGGGGGTGGGGGTGGGTCGGGGTGGAGCAGGCAGTGCTTAAGCATGAAGCCATTTGTCTCTTTAAAACTGTAGCACATAAAGCACATGGCATCATCAAGAGGAGGGCACTATCTGTCTGTAGGTGAGCCTGTGGGAAATAGAGGCTGTGGGACACAGAGGCTGTGGAATCAAAAGACATCTGAATTGCAGTGCTGGCTCTGCTATTTGCTATTGGTGTGGCCTTGGGACCGTTACCTATACTTTTCCCAGGAACACTTAGGACACCCAGCTATAGGAGGGCCCAAAACCTCTTCTCAACAGGTATAAAATAGCACTTTCCTCCTAGTGGGCTGCAGTGAGATCAGAAGTGTAAATGTGAGTGAAGCACTCCAAGTACAAACAGATGCCTAGGCGGCTAGACTTCTGGCTGGGCCTTCAAGTAGAGGTGACAAGTCATACATTTAAGTAGCAACTGGATTCCCACACTGGGACCATGTTATCTGCAGGAAGGAGACGCTCAGGATGAGCTGCTGTGCTGTGTTTAAGTGGCTTTGGATTTCCTCAGACTAAGCATAGTGGTACCCAAATATGAAACAGGTGAAAACACCCTCCTGACACCCTTTAGTCTGATGAATCTGTCAACTGTCACCCCTGACAGGGGTGGGTTGGGGAGAGACTGAGGTGATAGCATCCTGAGTTCTAACCTGATCTGTAGGAGCCTGAGCTGGTCTCATCACCTCTCTGATTTTGGGAGATGCCTATATTTCTAGGCTGTGCTTTCATTCTGTGAGGGAAGACTGGGTGAAGCTGAGCATGGTGCAGAGACTTCCCTCCCTTGGCAGGCGGCAGCTTGGATCCCAGGAGCAGCAGCAGCCCAAGACCACCTGTGTCCCCACCCTTTCCAAGTTCTCTTCTTCATGCCTGCTGGGCCAGCCCCTGCACTCAGGGGGAGAAGGCCTCTGCTCTGGGCTCTCTGCTGGGCTAGCACCCCCACCTTACATGGGTCCAGAATACGGGTGAAAGACCAATGCACATTTCTCCAGCCCTTGTGGGCTTGTTCATGTGTCCTCATCACACTCCTAGCTGCTCCCTAAGAGTCTTGAGTGTCCTGTGGACTGCAGGTGCTGGGGGCCAGGGGCACTGCACTCACACTCATTCCCTGTAGAGCCAAGCACTGTCCTGCAGAAAAGCTTCACCCAGAGGTACAATTAGCAATATCAGAGAGGCTTCTGAAAGCCAGCCTGAGTGTATGTGTGTGTGTATATGCACACAACTAAAGCATCTTTCAGGACCACTGAGAATAAACTGAGCCCCTGGTGAAGTCCTTCCTGCCCCTCTCCTATGTTTCAGGCACTCCTCAGGAGTCTTCCACCATCTTCTTCCTTCCCACCACAAGCCACACTGTCCCAGGGCCCTCCTCTCAGCCCCTTGCTAGAGATGCTGAGATGCTGAAAAACTCTTCTCTCAGGGTCATGAGCATCCTAGCAGGGGGCTTGGAGGTCCCAGGACTCAGGAGAATGGTGGAATTTCTAGCATCTAAAACAGGTGCTGAGGGATAGTCTCGTTGTCTTCTGCCACCTCATCTCCTAGTTTACATTTCCAACTCTTCTCTCCCAGCCACTACTAGCCTCCTGGCTATTCCTGATCAGCTGAGTCTCCTCCTGCTTTAGAGCCTTTGAACTTGCTATGTGCTCTGTCTCCTACATCTTCTCTTAGATATTCCTGTTTCCTTTAGGTCTTTAGGTTTCCTTTAGGTCTTTCTCCAACATCATCTCCTGCAGTGGAGATTTCTCTGGCCATGCTCTTTAAATGGCATCTTTTCTCACCCCTCGACCTTCTCTATCTCTCATCCTGGCTTGAATGTCTGCCATAGCATTTAGCACCGTCTGACAACTGAGCATTTTACTCATGTGTCTTATGTTCATTTGTCCATCCCCACAGGAATGTAAGCTCCCCTTTCAGATTTTGCTGTTGGTTTGTCTACTGTCACATCCTCAGGGCCTCTACCAGGGCCTGACACACAGTAGGTGTTCAATGCCTGTACATAGAATGTGACTCCCCGACTACAAGCTTGCTAGACCCACCATTTTATAACTAGCCAAATGGGACACACTTCTTCCCCAGAATCTTCATTTCCAAACTTGAGAAGAGGGGAGAGGCCTCAATAGGTCATGTGCAGTATACCTGGCCTGATGCTGGCATGTGGAGTGGTGTGTCCCTTGGCTTGGGCTCTCGGTGAGAAGCGCTGTTCTTTGAAGGTGGGGGTGAACTGCCTGGCCTTCCAGCTGTAGGTTCAAGGAGAGTCTGTCTGAGGTGTAGCTGTTCTTTCTACCCCTGTCCTTTTGAGGTGAGGACTGTCTGCTGGGAAGCAGCAGGACCCGGGGAGTGTGTATTTACAGAGGGACGGTCAGATAAGAGGACAAGAGAAGGAAGAGACTACAAAGGGGACCCTCCCTTTGTAGCCTGGGCAGATCAGGTCACAAGAATCAAGGCACTTCCTGTGTGCTCCAGTTAGCCAGGCCTGGTCCGAGTGGGTCTCACTGGCTGCTGCATGGTTCCTGATCTTGGCTAAAGGTCTTTCTTCCATAGCTTCTTGTCCATCCATGATGCTGTGGTATCCCCAGAGAGAGGTGCAATGGAGGCTTGGTGGACTCTAAGCCTAGATGTTAAGCCATGAGAGATTTACCTGTTGGTTTAAGTCAGAAGTCGGCAAACTTTTTTGATAAAGGGCCACATAGTAAATAGTTCAGACTTTGTGGGCCATGTGGTCTTTGTTACAACTCTGCCACTGCTGCACGAAAGCAGCATGGACACATGCAAACAAATGGGTGCAGCTGTATCGCAACAAAACTTTATTTATAAAAGCAAGCTGCAGGTTAAATTGGGCCTGTAGGCCTTAGTTTGCAGGTCTTGGTTTAAGTCTCTGTGTCACTTAGTCTCTCTCTTTCCTTTTAGGCTAATATTTGCTGAGTGCCTGCCCCATGCTTGGCCTGGGACTTCACCTACACCTTCTCATTTAAGGTGCCCATAGGGTCAGAGCCACCGAGTGACCTACCTGCACCTTGAACATAGCTGTCATACCTGAAACCTATACTTTCAACCCATGTGATGCTCAGCTGTGAGAACACAGACACACTATCCATGGCTGTGACCTCCTCTAAAGATTATAGAACCTGGCTGTACCCAAGCTCACTGCATCCTGAACACCTTGTGAGGTTGTGAGGACATAGGCACCAGGGTCGTGGAGGCCAACATGGCTGAAATCACTATCCAGAGGTCACCCTCACTTGTTAGCAGTGGAGTCAACACAGCAGCTGGTGAGGTGGCCTGGGTGAGTCCTGCCTCTGATTTAAACCTTATGCAGGGTTGAGGCCATCTCTGTCAGTGAGTGCTGTGACCTGGACCTCTTTTACTTCTCTGGCTGATCACACTGATGGGTGAGGCCCTGTCACCCTGGAGGGATTTTCCAGGAAATCCTGAGCTCTGGGATGTCAGGTCCATGAACAGGACAAATGGCCTATCCAAGTGGCCACAGCCTGGTTATGCTGAAGGCTTGGTTCAGGGAGGCTAGAGGAGATCTGAGCAGTATCCTGCAGCAGTACGAGGGTCACTGAGTGATGGTTGTTGGCTCAGAAAATACATCCTGAGTTGAGGCTGAGGAGAATGCCACCCTCTGCTCTTTTCTCTTGGGGAGGGCCCCACTCACAGGAACTCAAAGAACCACTAGGACCCAGGGGCAGGAGGCAGGGCAGTGAGAGAGGTCAGCCTTTTATCCACCCAGACAGTAAGCCTCTGTTCTCACAGCCAAGGGGCAAGGAGGGCAAGACATGGCCAGGAACTCAGATACTTGTGCCTCTGGGCAGTGCAACCTCAGAGGCTTTTACCAAAGGCACCACCCTGGAAAAAGAGGGAGAGAAGAACAGTGAAAAATTGGGTGGCAGAGATCAAAGCCTCAGGAAATGAATGGCCCAAAAGTACTCCTGAGTGGGAAACACAGCCTCATAGGGCATCTGAACTTTGAAGGAAACCACAGATTTCATCTACCTTTGACTACAATGTCCTCAAAGATATGTTTTGATTTTCTCCGGCATTGTTTGTTTTCTAGGGGAGTGACAAACATTATTTCACTCAAATGAGTTGTTTTAAAATAGCATGTTCCAGAGGTCTTTTCAGAAGCTCCATGATTCTTAAATAGGAAATGACCTAGGGCTAATTACCAAAGCCTGTGATAATACAGTTAAAAAGCCTATTTGAACCAATTTTCTTTCACTGCTCCTGTGAAAGAAAACTTTGTTTTCCTTTGAAACTCCCCATTTCCTGTGTATATGAAAAGCGAGGGTGTGAGGGGTTAAAAGATGGCCAAAGGGTTGGACCACTTGGGTTCAAATCACAGCCCCGCCACTCACAACTGAATCCTGTGTGCTAAAGGTGGAGGTGCAACCTGAAGACTCACCTCACAGTGACAGAGGACGGCTAGCGATGAATGACTGCTACTGGCTAGCTAACATTTCCTTGGCATGTGTGACAGGCCAAACCATCCCCGTACATAGTGGGTCCCCATACAGGTATGTTACTCTGTTTTTACACTCTTCCTTGCAACTTGTCCCTACTTAAGTCATTCCAGGATTCTCAAAAATTGGCATTGATCACTGACAACTTTATCACAAAATCTTAGTTCAACAAGATAAAACTATAGTTAAGCAGAAATTCACAATAAATTTAATATTAGCTATCAATATTAGATAACTTATACTTGGGGGTTATACCTGAAGTTATTCTTTAAACATTTGGATATCAATTTAGCTATATCAGTGAATAAGCACAAGACACAGGCAATTCAATCTGACACGTGAAATCTTTTGACAAGAAATTTCTCACTAGGAGGACTGAGTACTTTTTTTCCTGTCATGGTGTGTATTCTGCTGTCTCAAGAGCCCGCCAATGCTCTGAGGGTGAGAATCTTGTATATGTTGCTTGCCTCTTCTTCAATTCCTAGAGCAGAGGACAGGATACAGACGTTTCTATTGATGAACCAGGAATGAGGATGTATATGATGGTTAGTAAACATTTGTGGATAAACTGGTTTCAGAATTTTCCATCTAGTTTCCTTTCCAATATTTCAGATTTTTTTCATGGAATCTGAATGTTCCGAAGTTTGATAAAAACTTTTCTCATGGAATTAACTGATAAAGTGATTGACAGCTGGGTGTACATTGCAGTCTGGCTATAGGCAAACATTTAACTGCAGTGAGAGCATTTGATGGCTTCATGTGATGTAAATGTCTAGTATGGAAAGATCTTCTGAGATCCAAGCCCTAGAGTGCCATTAGTGACAACAAAACAAATAATGGTTGGACATCAGTTAACCATTCCAGAAAGTGCCAGACAGAAGTTTACAAACTTGGTTACATGAAGTCTTCAGAATCCAGAGATATCTTGAGAGTGAACCATCAAATAGGGACCTTAGAGGGTGGTCACCAGCACAACTGCAGCTGATGGGCTCTATCTTTTATATATTGACTTCATCTAAAAATTCATTTTGTAAAAATGTCATTTCTGATAAAAATTATAGCAGTGACATTTTTTGTGTATGTCTTCCAGAGTGGGAACCCTAGGTGGGAAGCTATTTCTTATGGAGGTTCAGGGATACATGGCCTTCATTCTAGAGGGGACCAGAACTATTTCCTGTATTTAAGCCTGGAGGGCCCAATGGCTCTGAATGGTGTTTTAACTACTTTTGCCATCTTGAGTGTTGCCCTGCTCCCCAATGAGGCTGAAGACCCAATGAAGACAAGGTCTCTGTCCCCTGTGTCTACTGTGCAGCCCTTGCACAAAGGAGAGGCTCTCTGGATTAAAATCAAAGTGCATAACTTGTTCATGGTAATCCAAATGTGGCACTCTGAACAAAAAGCTGAAGGCTTGTGGCTTGTGTCACCTGCTACTCAAAGGGTCGCTGAAGACATGACACTTATAAAAGGACCTCAGGTCATGTAATAGACTGGGAGTGAAGAAGGGTGCATATAGAGTCGAATCTGGAAACTGGCCCAAATTTGATTACTGGTACATGATTGTGCTGCACAGATAACCTCCCTGAGGGAAGATTCCCTTTATTAATAGACTTATTAAAAGATTCTTGTCTTTGTTAATAAACTTGGACTTGGTTCAAGAAGGGAAAGCATGGGAGAAGCAGTGCTGAACTCAACCCCAAAATAACCAAAACCACCTTGCTGAATTCTCCAAAACTGTGTGCCTCTGTTTGCCACGTGGGATTTAAAAGGTCTGGCCTGAACGCCACACTGACCTCAGGGGAGATCACAGACAGAGGGGCTTTGAGAAGCAGAACACAGTGCGATAGCTGGGTGTACTACAGGCATTCCAGACTGAGGCACAGAGATGGGAAAGATGTTTGAGAAATGATGCTGTAAAAAATGGTTTTAAAAGCACGCCCAAGGCCAAAGATGCTGTGGGCAACAGTTTTTCCATATGTTTTCAGTTATCTCTGGGAAGTCAGAAGAACCCATGGACCTGTCTGCTCTGCCCCAGATTGAACCAGACCCCCAAGAGTGCCCCTCTGCCTTGAACCTGGGGGGAGACACCAGTCTGTTGCTGAGAAATGCATGGAAGTAGTGAGGAACATGTGTGTGTGTGGTGGGGGGTGCAGGGAGGGAAGAGCAAGGTACAGGGTAATGTAGGGTCAGCGTCAACAGTTTCTTCCTTTTGGTAATGATGCAGTCCCAGCATCCTCAACATCACACACATCCTGACCCCCACTTAAGAACATGGTGAATGAGTTTCTGTGGTGCAAACAGTAAGCTCTAAGAGGTTGACACGTGTACTAGTCTTGTTCCATCTCCTACACCTGGCTGTGTGAAATTTCCCAAGTCACTTAACTTCTCTGAGCTTCACTTTATTTCCCTGTCAAAGATGGGGAGTAGTACCACTTGAAGAAGAAAGGATACAGATTTGAAAGTGCCTAGCAAGGTATAACATACATTGCAGTCATGGTCCCACAGCTTGTGATATTTCAACAAAAGACAAAGCTTCCAGCCGAGGAGTGGCTCTGTGATGGAGGCATTCCAGGAATTGGTGGGGGCATTATTCTCTCCTAGTGCCCTTGTAGTGACCTTGAAAGGCAGCTGCCCACCGCTTCCCGGGGGAGAGTGAGACCTATGCGTGGGTTGGCCTCAGCTGGCAGGACTCGCACAGTCACAACCGGGTCCTTGTGTGCCACTATGAGTGTTTCATTAGCAGCTGCTGGGCTACCAGGTGGAGGCTGGCAGAAGTGGCCTGGAGTAAGGGTGGATAAATAAAGGCCTTTTCTCCTGAGGCAGGGTGAGTGACCTCAGGGCTACATGGAGCTAGGCACACAGGCAAGGGGGCATGGGCAAGCCTCTCCCAGCATGGTGGCTGCTGGGTCCCAGAGATGGAGAGACACACCTGGCTCAAGGCTGGACAGTGCCAGTGATACACAGTGAGGCCCTGGGGAAACAACCCCTTTGAACTTTAGTCTCCATATTTCTAAACTGGCATTAATAATATCACATCCATGTGATATCTTCAGGATTAAACGAGGTACCATGTATACCCCTGCTGTGTGTGGAGTAGCACAAAGTGAGTGCTCGCCAAGTGCTATTCAGCACCCTGCCCCTTTGCACCTGGGCTAAGATCCACATCGTGGCCTCTGTGCCCCAATCTAGAGTGATCAGTGCAACTCCAGCAGGCTCTCCACAGCTCCTTGTGGGTGCCTCCCCGGGTGGCCTCTTTACACTGAGGTCCCCTATCTTTATCTCTGCCCAGATCTTCCCCTGAATGTCCTTCCAGTTGACACCTGGTTGTCCCATGAGTATCTGAAAGTCACCCTGCTCGAGAGAGAATCTTCTTACATCCTTCCTCTTGGTCTTGCATGTACAATTCTACAAGGAACATGAATTGCTTCTTTGTAATGAAACAGAGTGGAGAAAACTTACTTTTAAACTTTTAAGTGAAGAATAGCCCAATTTCCTAGCTTAAAAAGCCAAGAAAGTTAAGGGGGAGATAGAGATAGAGACAGAAATAGAGATAGAGATAGAGATAGAGATGAGACAGAGATAGAATCAGAGGCAGAGATAGAAGCAGAGATAGGAGAGACAGAGACAGAGACAGAGATAGAGACAAAGACAGAGATAGACAGAGTAAGCCCTGGGTTTCCTCAAACATTTACTTTTGACTCTGAATCTCTAGAGGACAGAGGTAAAAGAAGGCACAGAAGAAGCCACTGCAGCTGCCCTGCCCAGGCGTCCTGCTGTATTGGGCAGGACTGCCAGGGGAGGAGTACGAGGATTTGAGGTAGGGCAGCTACGCAGAGAAGCATCAAAACACCGGGAGCAGGGCAGAATCCGGTAGGAGACTGGCAGTGTGGGGACCAGCACGGACCCAGCCAGCCCCTGGCCTTGAATGGACTGAGATAGGGCCGCAGTATGACCTTCACGGGCCTAGGTGCTTTGACTCCACAAGTCTCTTCTCCCCAAAAATATTAAAAATTGTTTTTTATAGTGGCGTTGGTATAGACAAATGTAATGTTTAGTCTTAAAAGTTCATTTTTTCCTTTAGAGTTTAAAAGAAACAAACATTTTTGTGGGTCTCTAAAAGCACTGTGGACCCTAAGCACTGTGTCTAATGTGCAAGTTGAGCCTGGCTGAGCCCTTCCTAGAAAAACTTGCTGTATGTGAGTATGGGCATGAGGGGTTGACCGTGGCTCTCAGCAAGTCACATTACCTCTCAAGCTTTGGAATCACATGCAAAATGGAGATAAAAATGTCTCCCACAGGGCTGCCAGGGATGAAATGAAATAACTTATTCCAGGTGAAGCTTTAAGTCAGTGAGAGAGTCACCATACGAGGAGAATGGGTCAGGATAATTTATAGAATTTGTAGAAAAGGCAAAAAAAGAGTGTGAAATTAACAACAGCAACAACAACAAAAGGACCAATCTATATTTCCAGGCATAGCTGAAATTAATTCACTTAGATGAGAACTTAAGGAGGGCAATTCAGTGACAAGTCAGTCTTAGGACATGATCACAAAAAGCATGGCCCAGATTTCCCAAAGGAGCTTAGGCATGGAGTGCAGGCTGGGAATGAGGGAGAGGTACCCCTTCCAGGAGGGGGGGACAGCTTTAAAGAACTGCCGAGAGTGCCCCTGCTGTGAACTCGGTCAATGGCAGCACCAAGGAAAAGAAAGACGTAACTGTGAGAGAAAACATTGAAAGGTAAAGCATGTGAGGAGCCAGGTGGGAAGGGAATGGGGCTTCATATGAGCACAGGTTAGGGTGCACAAGGAGTGCTGGGCAGGGAGAGGTCAGTGGGCTAAGCCAAGGAGAATTCAGACCACTGCAGGCCACCGAGGGGTGAATCTTTTACTGGACTGGGAAGGGATGCAGGTAAATTTGGGACCCACAGTGCTCTGTGTAGATCAGGATTTGTCTACACTGGTTAGAACTTCAAATTCATTCATTCATTCATTCATTCATTCATTCACTTAGTGTTTTTAAAGAGCCTTCTCTTCCCCATGGAGAACGAGACAGTGAGATCCCTTTCGCTAAGGGGCTGGTATTCAGGTGAGGCTGGGGAGCAAGGAAGGCCCTCCCAGAGTATCACATAATAAAACTGAGCTGCTAGGCCCTCATGTGTTTTCTGGGCTGCTCTCCACAATCTGATAGAAACACAAAGAGGCAGACATGTTGGAGGCAGCTCTCACAGCTAAGGAGGGAGCAGCTTCCCACAGCTACTGAGGGGCAGTTGCCCCCTGGGTCAGAGGGCCTTGCTTGGGTTCTAGGACCTGCATAGACTCTGCCATCCTGTCTGTGGGTATTATTTTCAGTGGTGAATGGGCAAACAGATAAGACCTGGGAACAAGGAGGAGCTAGACAGTGGGAGGGAGCCAGCATTCATTTAAGACACATTCAAGACTAAGTGAGTAGCAGTGATGAATATATACCAGACACTATGCTAGGAACTTTACCTATAATACATTTAATTTTGAGAATAAATCCTGAGGTAGAAATAATCATCATCTCCACTTATCTGATCAAGACCAGCTATAGAATTTGTGTGGGCCAGTGCAAAATGAAAATGTAAGGTCTCGTATTCAAAACTTAAGTATTTCAAGATGGCAGCAGCGGAGCATTGAACATAGTGAATCTGAGCCCTCTCAGGGCAGGGCCCTGCATGACTGCACAGGTTGCATGCCCATGGAGTCAGCCTTGCCCTGGATGTGAACTGAGACACACAGAGGCCGGGCAACATGTGTTCAAGGCCATAGCCAGGTCAGAGCTGGTCTACGTTTAAACTCAAATCCTTGAACTCCAAAGCTGGTGTTCTAAACTGGTGTTCTAACCTCCTTATCACTAGCAAATCAATGCAAAGCATATTTGGGTTAAAAAGTACAGAAGAGGGACCTGAACTTGAAGCCTCTACTTATTAAAGGCTGTGTATAAAGTTCTAGAGAGAGTGTTCGCTGAGCACAAGAGAAAGTGTCATTCCACAACCAGTGGACTTTGCTGTCCAGTGAACACAGAAGCCACAGACTGGGGCTTACCACCAAAGGCAGGCATGAATGCTTTATCTGGTTTTAATCTGGCAAACCATACTTTCCTTCTTTTTAAGACTCTGCTGAGAATGCATATGACTACAGCTACTGTTAAAATGTGAACATTCTCCTTTCCAGAGTCCAAGGGGGAAAAAAATGGGTCAGCAGGCAGCTGCACAGTTGAACCCCTCATAAAAACGTGCATTGCATGCAGCAGTGGGGCAAAACGGCTGTACTCTCTGCAAGTGATGCGCCAGTCAGTAGACCACATTCAAAATTGAGATAAAATGCCTACATCAGGGTGTGACAGGTGCAGTGGGATAACAGGGCAGCCTTGCCCAGAGCTTGCCCCACACAAGTGCCCAGAAATTCCAGCTCCCTTCAGCCCTACATAGTATGTTGGCCACAATGTTTTGGCAATAAGAGAAGGGAGGTGTGGCTTTAACTTACAGAAGGATTTTGCTAAAGAAACAAGAGAGAATATAACAAAGTGTCATAAGGAGTTATTCATCATAGTTGTTTTAAATTCTGTCCAATAATTCCAACATTCCTGCCATGTCTGCTTCTGAGCCTTATTCTGTCTCTTCGAGTTATGTTTCTTTTTTGCCTTTGGTATGCCTTGAAAATTTTATCGACAGCCAGAGATGATGTACTGGGTAAAAGGAACTGCTGTGATGTGGTGGAGAGGTGGGGGAGGGGACATACTCTACAGTCCTGTGATCAGGTCTCTCTCTGTCACAAGTGTTTTTCAGTTTTTGTCTCTCCCCTTATGTGGGACAGATGGCTAGAGGGGGCTGGAGTTGGGTGTTTCTCTTCCCCCAAGTCTGTTAGGCTCTGATAACACCATACCCTAGCAGGTTAGGCTCTGGCAACTAGTTTTCCTGAGGGCAGGATTTGTTAAGAACAGCTGTTCTGGTGTAATTCCGAATGGTTCCTTTCCCCATCCACTGCTGGTAACTGCAGGATGGGGAGAGGAGATCTTTCTGTGATATTTACTGTGGGGACCTGGTTGGGTTCCAGAAGGTAAATCTCACAATATTACGGAGCCCCCATGACTGGGTCCCCTAGAGTTCTAACTCTCAGAGTTGTCTACACTGAGCCTCCTGCAATGTGTCAATCTTAAGAGTCATTAATGAGAACTGCTGAAGATGTCTGTCCAGAGGAAGGGCAGGGCTTCAGAGCTAGGCAGGTGGCAGCAAGTCCTGCTCAGCTGCTGTCTCCTAGGCAGGGCAGACCCAACTGTAGGGGCCCAGTGGCTCATCTGTGAGGTGGTGATAACCACACAGGCTCTCTGTGGCTGCAAGTGTGGGTGAGGGGAGCTGTGTAGAGGCCCTGCTGAACCCGCCTGGCCTGTGATGGACCCAGTGTCCTGGGCATGAGAGGAAACTGGCTCTTGTCAGCATCTGCCATCAGCTAAGATTTTGCACACTGACATTTCTTCTGGAAGGACGTACGAAAGTTAAAATTTATAGTAACTAAGGGTAGAAGCCAGCATTCCCTCAGAAGTTCAGATTACATAAGGATCTGAAGAAAACCTTAGGCAAAGATGGGCATGGTGGGGAGGCAGGGAGAGGAAGCGGAGGGAGGGAGAATATAAAATGGGACTCAATGCTGAGTGGGAAGGAAGACTAGGTGCTGACTGCTGGAGCCCATCAGTTGTGTTCTAGAATCTGTTTTGGTTTGACTTTCTGTCCATTTTAATTTATTATTTACTGCTGTCCATGTATACGCCAAGTTCTGAACGAGGAGCTATTGAGCATATGATTTTTTAAAAGGCGCTTTTGGCCTTTGGAATGGACATAGGCCTGGGAGCATTGGCCTTTAAGTCATCTGTGCAGTCATCCATTCATTTCTGAGTCACTTCCTGGGCCCCTCTCTGTGCCAGGCCCCAGGAGGGGGGCAGGTGGGGTCATGGAGACCCTTGGCGGGGGGTCAGAATTCCATAAGGGAAGCAAAGCCAGTAATCTGTTGGGGCTGAGAAGTGTCCCCAGGGCTATGGTGGGTGTTTTTCTAGTGTCAGGAGGGCCCTGGAAGGTGGGACTGTATAAACTAGGCCTAAACTGACAAGCAGGTGTGAGCCAGTCAGACAGTGCATGTGTGCATGTGTGTGTGTGTGTGCGTGCGTGTATGTGTCTTTGGAAGGAAGGATGTTATCCAGAGAGTCCAGAGGGTGAAGCTGGAGAGGCAGAGTGGTCTGGACATGAGGAGGGGCCATAAGATGAGGCCCTAGGGCAGCCTGAGATGGCTGTGGAAGGCAGGGTGAACAGAAGCAGCTGGCCCAGTGTGGGTTAGTTCTGACCACAGAAAAGGGAGTGATGGCAGGCAGTGGTGGACCGAAGTTGGACCACAGGCCTGGCTTAAAAGCCATGGTTTTGGGGGCAGGTTCTGAGTGTCTATGCCACACACAGTCCTTCTATGTGCAAAACCACAACAATGATTTCCCAGTCAGCTCCCACAGCGGGAGGGCAACAGAACATAGGAGAAGCAGGCCCACATGCACCCTAACGTCTCCCTCAGGTTGGCCTTTGTAGCTCTGGGATTTGCAGCCTGTGTCCACAGCCTGGTTGTGGCCTCAGCACTTGGTAGCTCTGGGGCAGGTCATCCCCCTGAGCCTCTGGTGTTTCATCTGCATAACGGGTAAGAAATAGCCTGTGAGCCCAGGCTGTGAAGGATGGCCTGTGCAAGGCCCACCACGGGGCTGGCCATATAGGTGCTGCTACTGTTATCACATTATCTAAAGCCAAACTGCAGTTGTCTGCAAGGGAGACTTGGGAGATTACCAGCACCTGAAGTCCAGGTTTGTGCTGATAAAGTCAGTTAACAGCAGCCATAGATACCGCTACTGCTGGGCATGGCGCCAAACCTTTATTCTTTTGTTCATCATGTGATTCCCGTGAAGTAGCTGTTATTACTCCCATGTACAGATGAGAAAACTGAGGCTCTTAGGTATTACCTCTCCAAAGCCAGTAAACATTGGAGGTGGCATCAACCCCAGGGCTGACCCCACAGCATGCGTGGGACTCCAGTTCCTGCTCTGCCTCTAGCTTGCCACGAAAGGGAGGGATGCTTCATTAACTTCTGGGGCATGTTTCCTCACAGGGGGCAGGAACCTGACAGGAAATAGGCATAAGCCATAAAGAGGTACTTCCCAGAAAGAGAAATACACTATCTTCTGGGGGTATGAAAACTTGCGCAGCCTCACTTATAATTATAGAGGCACATTCAAAAGTGACAGTGTGTTTTACTCATCAGATTGGCAAAGATAAAAACTGCACAGTGTGAGTGAGGGTGTTGGCAAATGGCAACTTTCACTTCCTGCTGGTGAGTGTTAGAGATCATGTGACCTTTTGGAAGGCAAGTTTTTAGTATCTATTAACGTTTTAAATGTACACACTCTTTGTCCCAGAAATTAAATTCTGGAGGGAATTTATCCAGAAAGAATGTAAACACATGCAGGTAAAACTCTACTTACAAAGGTTTTCATGGTAGCACTGTGTCACTGGTTAGAAAAAAAAATCGAATAAAGACTGTATACAACCTAAATGTCATTCAAGGAGGTATAACCAATTCATTTGTATATTCATAAATCCAAACTACGCCCTGAGAAGAAGTTACTCTACATATGGTGATAAGGTATAATCTTTAAGATATATTCTTAAGAAAAAAAGTAAGATGGAGTAGAAGACATAAATTTTCATTTTGTAAAATAAAAAGTATTGTGTATACGAACAATACTTGTAGAAGGATTCTCATAAATCAATAAAGTACTTGCTCTTGAGGTAGGTGGAAGGTGTCTTCCTCTTTCCCATTATTAATTCTTCATTCAGTGTTCAAATTTATTTGTTTTTGTTTTGAGCTTGTGTTTGTTGGGCCCATTGAGTTTGCTCAGTCTCTAGAAGATGTTTTGGTTGAGGCTTGAGAAAGGCATTTGCCATCCAAAGAGGCAAAACAGACTTTACTTGCCAACCTTCTCCCGCTGGTGACGGGCCTCTTCCTACTTATTGCAGATGGGCTGATGTGCTCTCACTGCAAATACAGGATGCCTCTTACCCCACAGGACTCTTTCACAGGGTGTTCTACAAGTCCCCAGAAATAAATGCCCAGCCATAGCACCTTAAAAAGGCCCAGGTACTGACTATAACTCCCTCCTCGACCGATATCTGGAGAGGTTTTGAAATGGCTGAGATGTAATTTCTTTTGGCGCTGGATGCAATTCTTTCTGCTCTGTCAGAGGTGGTGAATTCTATATAAAGCTGCTAAACCTGGCCATCTCCTCACTGAGTGTTGACCTCTTCCATCCAAGGGCAAAGCAATGGATTTCTGCACATGACTCATTCGAAATAACTGGCATTAGGGCTTATGGGAACTGGCTGAGCCCAGCTGGGTAGGGCAGGCCTGGCCGGAGTGTAACAGCGGTTCCCCTCCATTCTAAATTATAGTTCTGAGGAATAGTGATGTAAACTGAGACATCCTGCCTGAGTTAGCAGCAAGAAATAGGGCCCCATGGTTCTCCCACAGCAGAGAGCCTGCCATAAATCAAGTCCTGAGGGTAATCTGGAATGGTATGCAAGTAAGGGCTGCATCCTTGTCAGTTCCAGAAGGGCTGTGTTTGCAGTCATTGGTCAAGATCTGAAACTTGAACCCAGAGAACTTTGGAGGGGTAGGGGCTGGAGAGGGAGGGGCAGGGACAAGGCTCTGAGGCTGACAAGCCTGGCCTCTCCAGACTGAGAATGGCTACATGCCTGCATTTCCTAAGTACTTGAACTGGAATGATTACAGTGGATCTGTCCTTTCGGCACGGCCCTACACCACACCTACCTCCCCCCCCCACACACACACACATACGAGCTCACTAGTGTTTTGATTCACATATACAGATGCACACGTGTAAACACACCAACCATACAAGCTACAGAGCCACAGTCTCATGTAAAATGAACAAAGATGCCTGACATTTTTCTAGTACTTAGTTGTGTTGATCTCTGTGCTGAGCCATTTACACACACTTAATTCTCACAACCCACAGAGGAATATCCTACTATTACCTTTTGCTGATGATGAAACTGCCGCTAATAGAAGTTGGCTTGCCTTAGCTAAAAAGAGGCATTTGCTAGGAAGAGGTATACATGATCCCAGTGCGGGCAGCGTGGCTCTCACTCTGACTCCAGTCTGCACACCCAGATCTAGCTGAGCCATGTGCACACAGGCACGCAGTATACTGATCCAGACCTGGCCCCACTCACTCTATTTCGCCCCTAAGGCCTCACAACCACCTGGATTTTAAAGACTTATAAAACGAGTGGGTGTCTCCATACCCATATCATTACCATATTAATTGCTTAACATGATTAGATTACAGACTCAGAATGTCTCTTCTCTCACAGTTTCTAACGACCTAGCCAGTGTGGGGGGTAAGAGGAATAAGCATTCATTCTTTTAAAAATAAATTTTAGTTTTTGATTGCAAAGCCCAACAAGGGAGAAGGGGCGGGGGTGGGGCAGCAATGTTTCTGAACATCCTCCCAACGAAACTCAGGGTTGTATGATTTCCTGTCAGCAAGAAAATAACAAAACGAGCGGGTTTCAAAAAGAAAAAAACAGGCTCTGAGAAATTACAAGCCCTCAATGGTCAATGCGAGCTCCCCCTCCAGCATCTGTGCGTCCCTTTGAACACCAGACAGGGCCTGAAAACAAGTACAGGGATGATGGAGTTGATCTAAAGTTTTCTCCGAAAGCACCTCATGTTCCCTGCCTGGGCGGCCTGGAAACAGCTTCCGAGTTCTTTCTGGGCTGCTTAACGCTCTGCCTCTCCTAGTAGGTCTTTTATTTATTCTCTTAGGGGAAAGTTCTTGCCACAGATACTTCCCGACCAATACGCAAAGAAACAACGAGCAGACGCGGGGGTGGAAGTGCTCTGGGGTCTCTCCAGGCCCAGGGCGCTCATCCAGCGCGCCCGGGTCCGGGCGCAGGGAGCAGACCCGGCGCGCCAGGGTGCGGGGCACACAGCTCGAGCGTCAGGGTCAGCGGGCGCAAAGCCCGCGCGCCAGGGTCTGGAAGCGCAGACCTGAACTCCAGGATCGGTGGGGGAGCAGCGCGGGGTCCTTCCAACGCGGGACTGGGTTTCCGCGCGACCGAGGCGCACCAAGACGTGGGACAGTGCTGGTGTCCTGGCCTGAGCCCGGCATACCTCTGGTCCACAGAGGCAGGGCATGGCCAGAGCCGAGTGTCTCGGCTTGGCGGTGGCTCGGCCCCTGCGCCTCTGTTCGGCCCTGTCTGGAGTTGGTTTCCGACCCCGCGGACTCCTCCCCGCGACGAGTACTCACGGTGGTGGGTTGGCGACGTTGCGTTGAGGCCGCTCATCGCCGACCGTGCCGGGCGCGGTCAAGCAGTGGGCCGAGGGGCCGCGTGGAGCGGTGCGAGGGTCGCACGGGCCTGCTTCTGACCCTCACCAGCTGGAGGAAGAGGCCCCTGGGTCACACTCTGCGCGGGCCGAAGGGAGGGGCTCTAGCACCAGATAGGCAGACTTCATTTATTTTTTCTTCTACAGACTTGGCTGGTGAGGTTTCCACCCCTCCCCCCCCTCTTTTTAAACACATCCGCCCACTTCTAAACTCTTTTATGCTCCAACTTCCCTGCGCAAGAATCACATTTTTCTAACTGTTTTTGTGTCCATCTGCGGCTACCAGATACAGAGGTTGTGGCTGAGAATTCCCCTGTGTGTGGACTGAAAAACTGCCAGATATGACATGACGGCCTGCCAAGGCAGTGTCCGGGACTGTGACCAAGTAGGGACAGACCTGCGTTTGAATCTTGGCTGGCTGCTCTGCCACTCAAGTGGTGTGGCCTCTCAGAACCAAAGGCATTTGTGGCCTGTAAGGCGCTCCTGCCTTGCTGGCCTCTGGGGTGGGGTTGGGGGTGGGGGGCACTGTCCCAATTTATGGATTAATGTTTGGGAAAGATTCTTAGAAAAAAGGATTGCTGGACAAAGGTCATGTGATTTATTTGGATCACTTTTTTTCTGAGACTTCCAGACATAGTGGAGTTTGTGGAGAATTCACTTTCCTTAGGCAACTAAACATTCAACTTGTATTTTATACACTCTGGTTAGTTAAATGGAGTCTACCTGCATCTCCCTCACAAAGAATGTTGTGTAAAATGTAGCATTATATGCCCTCCTCCCCACCCCAAGAGAAAGGTAGGGAGTTTAGACCATGTTACCCTTATATTAAATCACAGCCCCAGGAGACACCCTGTACTTTTCACATCTGATGGCTGATCCTCCTTGTGGGGCTTTCCATTGTGGTTTACCTGACAGTCTCAGTGCACTACCAGGGACAACCCCCTTCCCTTCCCTTCCCCCATTAAGGCTGCTCTGCTGCAACCCTGGGGCACTGTTGCAGCTGTTTCTATATATATATGTGGATGGCAGTACCATCCACATTTAACACAGTCTGAGACTGTCCCTGGAGGTGTGCAGTGTGGATGCTCTCCCCAGCTCCTCCTGGGCTGGACGAACTCCAGGCATATCATTATTAGGACTGCTTGTCTGACACAATGGGAATGTGTTCTTAATTCTCTTTAGTTTGATAATGAAGAACCTCGCATTGCTTATAAAGATTTAGTAAAACTTCCATACTGACCATATATATGTTGACTTCAAGTGAACTATTTACAGAATGCCTTTGGCCGGGTGTGGACACTTTTGAGTCTTGATTTTCTCATCCATATCATGGAGACAAAAACACTTACATCCCAAAGTTTTACAGAGGCAACGTGTCTAAAATAACAATGAGCAGAAAAGCCATTTAATAGAAGTTCAACATTTTGTTTTGTAATACATTTAGGTCTGTGTTGGATAACAGTATCCTGTGTCAGAGTTCATAAATTAAACAACTTTGATTCTCTGAAATGTAGCTGTGGAGCTGAAAGGAAGCCAAAAAATCCAGCAGGTGAGCAAAGGCCAAGTTCCCAGGTCATCTCACCTCACTTATGGGAAGACTTCTCAGAGACTCACTTACAGCCTTTAGACATAATCACAAGACATTTGCTTACTTAATTTCTCAGGTTAGAATAGGTTAAAAGCACCAAAATATAACAAGAATTCCTTAGAGGAAGCCAAAAAACAAATTAACTAACTAAACAACCAAGATAGAAAGCTCGACAAACTTTAAAGGTCAACTATAAGAGCAAAAGTAGCATTTATTTTACAACCAAAGCATCTGGGCTCCAGCTAGGAGTGGAGGCTGTGACGGCACCAGGGTAGTCAAAGCAGCAGGGCTCTAGGGCTCTATTTGTGTTTGCTTGCATCTTCGCTGCCTTCTAGCTGGGGAACTTTTAGCATTTTACTTAACTTTTCTGAGCTACGAAATTGGAGCAATCTTCAAAATTAGATTGTTGTGAGTAATATGTTAGATAGTTAATAATTAATGGGATAACACCCAGCACATCAGAGTTAATGATATCATAATATCGGTCCCTTTCGCCCTCAGGGGCACTCTTGGTTCATAGTAAGTACTCCAAGCCATTCGGAAAAGAAGACGAGTAATGTTTAATAATGAGTAGTTATTTAGTTAGCAGGGAAACATTTGATATATTTTAGAAGATTTAAGCATGGAGATATCTAATTTTAAGGAAACGAACCTCTAAGGAATCTTCTTATTTTAAGAAGGTAAAATAATTATATGAAAAATTAGATTATATTTCTCTGATATTAACTTACAGAAATGCATTATTGGTGTTTTCTATGTGTTAGATATTTATGAATGGAGTAGAAAGAACTCAGGTATATTTTACAATAATAAAACTGTTATCTCATTTAATTCCCATAAATATCTTCAAAGAGGATATTTTCAAGGGCCCATTTTAAAGGTGAGGAAACTGAGGTTGGGAGCACTAACAAGAACTTGTCCAAGGGAGTGCAGCCAGGATTGAGACTTAGTTCTGGCAGGCTGTGTGGTGCCTGTAGGAGGCAGCTGATATAAGCTGCTGAGCCCTCCAAGGGATGAGAGGTGTGATGGAGTCCTGTAGGGGAACTTTCTCCTTTTTTTTATAGGGCAGGAGCTGCCCATGGGAGGGGACCCCTGCCTTTCTTATCCCTACCCCAAACTAACACAGTGCTGCCCCTTTTTTTGGGAGGGGCCTCAGAGATCCCCCTGCTCCAGTCTCTCTGTATTCTGGCTGTGAGTTTTTATAGGCTGAGGTGGGCATATTTTACTTGGGTCCTATAAAATTTTTAATTAAAAGTTTTGCCCTTTAGGCTTCCAGTCAAGATGGAGGTGTAAGTAAACACTGTGCCTGCCTCCTCTCATGTGCATAAGTAAATCACAACTAAACTACAGAACAAACATCATGAAAAATCACCTGAAGTCTAGCTGAACAAAAGTCCTACAACTGGGGACACACAGAAGAGGCCACCCAGAGACTGGTAGGAGGGGTGGAGATGCAGGATGGGCTGGTTCTCTAACTGTGCATGGCACTTGAGAATAAAGAGGAAATCCTTGCTATGGAGATCCTTCTGGAGGAGCTAGGGGTCCCTATCCCACACCAGGCTCCCCAGCCCAGAATTCTAGTGCAGGGTGGAGAAGTCCTTACAACTTCTGGCTGTGAAAAACTAGAAATGGAGATTGTGGCTGAGTGAGATGCAGGGCTGCCTCTTTAGGGGCCATGCTCTGACATAGTCACTGAGCTCCAGCACTGGGGCAGCAGCTTGAAAGGTGCCAGGTACATATGAGGAGGAACTGAGTAGTCTAGCTTCAGGGCGAAGGATGTAGGGGCAGCTATCTCCCAGACAGAAGTGCTGGCAGAAGCCGTTGTTCCTTTGTTAATAGCTTCCCTCTTCTCAGTGAATAGATGCAGGCAGCCACCATATCCAAGTCTCCATCAACCTGGCTAACACAGTTTGCTCTGCCTAAGTGATTCCCTGAGACCCTGCCCCAACTTGCAGGTCCACCCAAGCTGCCTCCAGTGGCTTTTCCATACAAATGACCTATCTTGGCTGATGCTGCAGACTTTCCTAAAATCTCTCAAAGGCTCACAAAACCCAAGGAAGCAGCATTTGGCCTCAGTGTGCCCTGTATGTCTTGCTGAGCATCCTTAAGTCTGGCTCTAGCAAAAGTAGGCCTCAGTTTGTGGCTTGGCTTCTTGAGGCACATTCAAGCCCAGCACAGGTGGCAGCCATTTGCGGATTGCTTGGTGGTTCATGCCAGGTGGGCCCGGGCTAGCCATAGTCTATGGCTGAACTTGGCTTGCAGCAGTGCGCCTCCCAGGAGGCCCAGGCCTGCACGTCTAGTGGCTGGCTTCAGTCTCAGCTGGAGCATCACCAGGGCCACATCTGAAGATAACACACCCAAAGGGCAGACTGGGCATGCATAAGAGCCCTGCTAAAGCAAATCCTACTCCATAGGGTCAGCCTCTGAACAATAGCTTCTCCACTTGTAGTCATGGCCAGTCCTCTCAACCAAACTGCCTGAGGGTCAGTCCCTCCCACTGAAATATAAACAGCAACCAAAGCTCAACTATAATAGAAGGACACACACAACCCATAAAAGGGACACACCTGGAGCACCTGGCTCAGGTGACCAGGGAGACTGTGTCACTGGGCCCCACAGGATACCTACTACATAAGGCCACTTTACTAAGACTGGGAGACATCACAGCTCTACCTAATTCACAGAAGCAAACATAGGGAGGCAGCCATAGTGGGGAGACAAAGAAACATGTGCAAAATGAAAGAACAGAACAAAGCTCCAGAAAAATAACTAAACAAAATAAAGACAAAATATTAGATTTAGAGTTCAAAACTCTGGTTATATGATGCTTAATGAACTTATGGGAAGAGTAGATGAACTCAGCGAGAACTTTTACAAAGAGATAGAAAATATAAAAAAGAACCAGTGAGAAATGAAGAATATAATAACTGAAATGAAGAATACTTTAAGAGCAATCAACAGATTAGATGAAGCAGAGATTCGAATTAGCGATTTAGAAGATAAGTCAGCAGAAAACATCTAACCAGAACAGCAACAAGAAAAAAAAAATACAAAAAAAAAATTGAGGAAATCTTCCCTAATCTGGTGAAAGAAATATGACCCCAGGAAGGGCAGACAGTCCCAAACAAGATGAACCCAAAGAAGTCTACACTAAGACACATCATAATTAAAATGCCAAAAGTTAAAGACAAAGAGAGAATCTTAAAAGCAGCAAGAGTAAAAGCAGTTAGTTACCTACAATGGAGCTCCTATAATACCGTCAGCTGATTTCTCAACAGAAAATTTGCAGGCTAGAAGGGCTTGGCATGAAATATTCAAAGTAATGAAAAGTAAAGACCTACAATACAACCAAGATTACTCTCCCCAGCAAAGCTGTCATTTAGAATCAAAGGAGAAAAAAAGAGCTTCCCAGACAAGAAAAAGCTAAAGGAATTCATCACTATCAAGCCAGTAGTATAGAAAATGTTGAAGGGAGTTCTTTAAGAAGAAATAGAAAAAAGAAAAAAATATAAAAAATATAAATAATGAAATGGCAGTTATACATATTTATCAACAATTACTTTACATGTAGATGAATTAAATGCTCTAGTCAAAAGACATAGAGTGGCTGAATAAGAAAACAAGAACTATGCAGCCTGTAAGAGACTCACTTCAGTTTGAAAGACAGACTGAAGATGAAGGGATGGAAAAGATATTTCAATAAAATGGAAACAAACAAACAAAAAAGCTGTGATAGCAATACTTATACCAGACAAAACAGACTTTAAAACAGAGGCTATAACAAGAGACAAAGAAAGACGCAGTAATCCTGCTTCTGGGTATTTAACTGAAGAAACCCAAAATACTACTTTGAAGGCACATGTGCATCCATGTGTTCATTGCAGCATTATTTAGAAGAGCCAAGATATGGAGGCAACCTGAGTGTCCGTCAATGGATAAATGGATAAAGAAGAGGTGGTACATATATACAATGGACTATTACTCAGTCGTAAAAAAGAATTAAATCTTGCCATTTGCAACAACATTGTTGGACCTCAAGAGTATTGTGCTGAGTGGAGTAAGTCAGAGAAAGACAAATATATGATTTCGTTTGGAATCATATGATATTTGGAATCATATGATATTTGGAATGTGGAATCTAAAGAACAAAACAAACAAACGAACAAACAAAACAGAAACAAATGCTTGGATACAGAGAACATTTTGATGGTTGCCAGATGGGTAAGGGGTTCGGGAGTGAGTGAAAAAGGAGAAGAGATTAAGAAGTACAAATTGGTACTTACAAAGTGGTTATGGGGATGTAAAGTATAGCACAAGGAATATAGTTAATAATATTGTAATAACTATGTATGGTGTCAGACGGGTCAGATTTATCAGGGTGATGACTTTGTCTAATCATTATGTTGTACACCTGAAAATAATATAATATTGTATGCCAACTAAAATTAAAAAAATTTTAATTATCAGAAAAATAAAAATATAAATATAAAAATATAAGGATGAATGGGGAAGTTTTTCTCTTATCAAAGTAATAAATGTTCTTTGCATAAAAAAAGAAAATAAGGTGAAAGAAAAAACTTAAACCCTAATAACTGCTTATAATCTCTAGTGCATTAAGGTACATATTTATTTCTAGTTTGTTTTATGCATTTTGGACGTTTGCTTTATACTATTGATATTTAACTGAATGTGTGATTTTGAGTGCTGAGTTTTTGCTGTCAAATATTATGGCACAATTATATCCCCATATAAAAGTAAAAGCTTTTTAATTTGATTTAATTACTAAGTTGTTTTCTATTTTTTGCTAGTTAATTAGTGCTGAAATAAACCATGTGAACATAATTATCTACATTTCATACTTTTTTCCTAGCTTGTGTTCCAACAATAGAATTACTGGATCAAAGATTAGGAGTGAGTTTAAGACTTGGATACATTCATGAGTTGTGGCTGCAACAATCTATATTCTCTCCAATCAATGATGAGATGTACCAGTGCTCATGTCAGAGCTCTTGCTAGAATTAAGCATTAAATTTTAAATCAATAATAATTTCTTAGATGATAAACATTTGTAGTTATTTGAGTTTGCAGTTTCTTGATTACTAGTGAGGTTGAATATATTGTTATATGCTTATTTATAAATTTTGCATTTTTTTAGGTGAATATTTTGTTCATGCTGTTTCCTCATTCAGAGAGGTGGTTAATGTTTTTCTTATTGATTTACTTGAACTCTTTATACACAAAAGATAACACCTTTTCATGTGTATTGCAAATATAGTCTCCTTGGATCTTTTTCTTATTCTTATGCATTAGCACAGAAACATAGTTTGACTTATCTGATTGGCAAGTTGGCAGCTTTTAAGAAAACCAAACTGTGGCTATGCATATTTTAAGAGGAGTGGGGAGAAGAAACAGCCTGTCACAAGCTGTGAGTGAGGAGGCCAGGGTGGAGAGTACGGAGAGATCCATGGCATGGGCTCTGCATTCCTGGCCAAGAAGAACCTCTGTCCTTTCCCTCAGCACACAGGTCTTTCTCAGGAGAATCTATAATTGAGGAGGTTTGAAGGCTGAGAGGCAGAAGACCTACTGTTTCCTTCTAGGACTGAGCTGCTAGGCCCTCTTCCATCTAGAATTTGCTAAAGGCTGGCCCTAAGGGAAGAGGAACAGCTTAGAAACCCAGCAGGAGCAGGTGGTGTGGGGTAGTTTGAAGTGACCATAGGTAAAATCTCATGTGTTGTTGACAGCTCCAAAAACCAACCTGTTATGGACTAGAGTAGAGAAAAGTAAGAATGCTTCAGACTGGGAAAAAAAAAAGGAAAGAAAGAAAGAAAAGAGAGAGAGAAAGAAA
>NW_024341495.1:0-390 GCF_902729225.1 Pteropus medius | reverse complement strand
CAAAAGAAAAAAAAAAAAAATGGCATCGCCGTCAGTTTTGCGCACTGGAGGGGAAGGAAAACCCCACGGTTTCGCAGCTGAGGTGCGGGGCTCCTGGCACACTTAGGGCTAACGAGCGCCAAGAGGCGCGGTGGGGCAGAGGTGGCCTCGTGGAGCTAAGAAGTGTTCTGGCAAAGGTTAGCTGGACCTGACATGGCTTGCGCTATCCTCCTGGACCCCACAGCGCGCCCCCAAGAGAAGGGCTGAGCAAGCTGCGTGAGCTGCCCTTGCAGACGGGGGCGGGGGGGTGGGGTGGGGACCGAGGCTCAGAGAGCACAGGGATTGCACAGTCACCTGGGTAACAAGGCGCAGGGGACCAGCAGCCTGAGCATCCTCTGGATGGCCACCAAG
>NW_024341494.1:0-359 GCF_902729225.1 Pteropus medius | reverse complement strand
CATCCGGAGAATTAATAGGATGAACTGGAAACATTTGGCCCACGTGAAAGGCTGAGACGATGGGACCCCGCCCCCCACTGTTTGGGCCCTCTCTCCTCCCTGAGCAGTTCCCGATAGCAGCTGACCAAGTCGTTGACACCCCGGCAGACTCCGAGGCTGCGCTCCAGGTTGGGGTCGTTGTCACTGACGATCTGCACGCCAGCATCGAAGTGTGCCTGGGCCTTGGACAGGTGCCTGGCGGTGAGTGGGTGGGGGTGGGGGGGCTGGGGAGCCATCCTCGCCCTCCTCCCCGGCCCGCTCCTGCTCCAGCGCCAGCGCCATCAGCTCCTCGTGGGCCAGGTCGGCCCCGCGACTCTGCA